>NC_034198.2:42795877-42888377 GCF_002021735.2 Oncorhynchus kisutch | reverse complement strand
TCATGTGGTAGCTAGCCACTCTGTCCATGTGGTAGCTAGTCAGTCTGTCACAAACACACTAATGAAGTCTGTCCACGTGGTAGCTGGTCAGTCTGTCCATGTGGTAGCTGGTCACTCTGTCCATGTGGTAGCTAGCCACTCTGTCCATGTGGTAGCTAGTCAGTCTGTCACAAACACACTAATGAAGTCTGTCCACGTGGTAGCTGGTCAGTCTGTCCACTTGGTAGCTAGTCAGTCTGACCATGTGGTAGCTAGTCACTCTGTCCATGTGGTAGCTAGTCACTCTGTCCATGTGGTAGCTAGTCACTCTGTCCATGTGGTAGCTAGTCACTCTGTCCATGTGGTAGCTAGTCAGTCTGTCCATGTGGTAGCTGGTCACTCTGTCCATGTGGTAGCTAGCCACTCTGTCCATGTGGTAGCTAGTCAGTCTGTCACAAACACACTAATGAAGTCTGTCCACGTGGTAGCTGGTCAGTCTGTCCATGTGGTAGCTGGTCACTCTGTCCATGTGGTAGCTAGCCACTCTGTCCATGTGGTAGCTAGTCACTCTGTCCATGTGGTAGCTAGTCAGTCTGTCCATGTGGTAGCTGGTCACTCTGTCCATGTGGTAGCTAGCCACTCTGTCCATGTGGTAGCTAGCCACTCTGTCCATGTGGTAGCTAGTCAGTCTGTCACAAACACACTAATGAAGTCTGTCCACGTGGTAGTTGGTCAGTCTGCCCACTTGGTAGCTAGTCAGTCTGTCCACGTGGTAGCTAGTCAGTCTGTCCACGTGATAGCTAGTCATTCTGACCATGTGGTAGCTAGTCACTCTGTCCATGTGGTAGCTAGTCAGTCTGTCCATGTGGTAGCTGGTCACTCTGTCCATGTGGTAGCTAGCCACTCTGTCCATGTGGTAGCTAGTCAGTCTGTCACAAACACACTAATGAAGTCTGTCCACGTGGTAGCTGGTCAGTCTGTCCATGTGGTAGCTGGTCACTCTGTCCATGTGGTAGCTAGCCACTCTGTCCATGTGGTAGCTAGCCACTCTGTCCATGTGGTAGCTAGTCACTCTGTCCATGTGGTAGCTAGTCAGTCTGTCCATGTGGTAGCTGGTCACTCTGTCCATGTGGTAGCTAGCCACTCTGTCCATGTGGTAGCTAGCCACTCTGTCCATGTGGTAGCTAGTCAGTCTGTCACAAACACACTAATGAAGTCTGTCCACGTGGTAGTTGGTCAGTCTGCCCACTTGGTAGCTAGTCAGTCTGTCCACGTGGTAGCTAGTCAGTCTGTCCACGTGATAGCTAGTCATTCTGACCATGTGGTAGCTAGTCACTCTGTCCATGTGGTAGCTAGTCAGTCTGTCCATGTGGTAGCTGGTCACTCTGTCCATGTGGTAGCTAGCCACTCTGTCCATGTGGTAGCTAGTCAGTCTGTCACAAACACACTAATGAAGTCTGTCCACGTGGTAGCTGGTCAGTCTGTCCATGTGGTAGCTGGTCACTCTGTCCATGTGGTAGCTAGCCACTCTGTCCATGTGGTAGCTAGTCACTCTGTCCATGTGGTAGCTAGTCACTCTGTCCATGTGGTAGCTAGTCAGTCTGTCCATGTGGTAGCTGGTCACTCTGTCCATGTGGTAGCTAGCCACTCTGTCCATGTGGTAGCTAGTCAGTCTGTCACAAACACACTAATGAAGTCTGTCCACGTGGTAGTTGGTCAGTCTGCCCACTTGGTAGCTAGTCAGTCTGTCCACGTGGTAGCTAGTCAGTCTGTCCACGTGATAGCTAGTCATTCTGACCATGTGGTAGCTAGTCACTCTGTCCATGTGGCTGCATTGCAGCCATGCAGCCAATATATAGTGATATATATAGTGAAAACAATAGTGGTCCTAAAACGGAACCTTGAGGAACACCGAAATTTACAGTTGATTTGTCAGAGGACAAACCATTCACAGAGACAAACTGATATCTTTCCGACAGAAACCAGGCCAGAACTTGTCCGTGTAGACCAATTTGGGTTTCCAATCTCTCCAAAAGAATGTGGTGATCGATGGTATCAAAAGCAGCACTAAGGTCTAGGAGCACAAGGACAGATGCAGAGCCTCGGTCTGATGCCATTAAAATTTAATTTACCACCTTCACAAGTGCAGTCTCAGTGCTATGATGGGGTCTAAAACCAGACTGAAGCATTTCGTATACATTGTTTGTCTTCAGGAAGGCAGTGAGTTGCTGCACAACAGCCTTTTCTAACATTTTTGAGAGGAATGGAAGATTCGATATAGGCCAATAGTTTTTTATATTTTCTGGGTCAATGTTTGGCTTTTTCAAGAGAGGCTTTATTACTGCCACTTTTAGTGAGTTTGGTACACATCCGGTGGATAGAGAGCCATTTATTATGTTCAACATAGTAGGGCCAAGCACAGGAAGCACATGGTAGCTAGTCAGTCTGTCCACGTTGTAGCTGGTCAGTCTGTCCACGTGGTAGCTAGTCAGTCTGTCCACGTGGTAGCTAGTCAGTCTGTCCACGTGGTAGCTAGTCAGTCTGTCCACGTGGTAGCTAGTCAGTCTGTCCACGTGGTAGCTACTCACTCTGTCCACTTGGTAGCTACTCACTCTGTCCACGTGGTAGCTAGTCAGTCTGTCCACGTGGTAGCTAGTCAGTCTGTCCACGTGGTAGCTAGTCAGTCTGTCCACGTGGTAGCTAGTCAGTCTGTCCACGTGGTAGCTAGTCAGTCTGTCCACGTGGTAGCTAGTCAGTCTGCCCACATGCACATGGTTTTACCGCAACAAGACCTGCACATGGTTTTACCGCAACAAGACCTGCACATGGTTTTACCGCAACAAGACCTGCACATGGTTTTACCGCAACAAGACCTGCACATGGTTTTACCGCAACAAGACCTGCACATGGTTTTACGCAACAAGACCTGCACATGGTTTTACCGCAACAAGACCTGCACATGGTTTTACCGCAACAAGACCTGCACATGGTTTTACCGCAACAAGACCTGCACATGGTTTTACCGCAACAAGACCTGCACATGGTTTTACCGCAACAAGACCTGCACATGGTTTTACCGCAACAAGACCTGCACATGGTTTTACCGCAACAAGACCTACACATGGTTTTACCGCAATAAGACCTACACATGGTTTTACCGCAATAAGACCTGCACATGGTTTTACCGCAATAAGACCTGCACATGGTTTTACCGCAACAAGACCTGCACATGGTTTTACCACAACAAGACCTACACATGGTTTTACCACAACAAGACCTACACATGGTTTTACCGCAATAAGACCTGCACATGGTTTTACCGCAATAAGACCTGCACATGGTTTTACTGCAATAAGACCTGCACATGGTTTTACCACAACAAGACCACAACACCCTTCAATGGAAACGGTGGGGAAACAAATGAAAAACACCTACATCTCTCCAGAAAAAATGATCTGAAATGAAACAGAATAGTTATATTAGATATTAGCAGTGGATCTTCTAAATCGGTTGTGGTAAATTCAAGAACCTCATCCCACAGTAGGCCTAGAAAATAGCATTTCAGATGCATCCGTTGTGAAGGCCAGTAGAGAAAACACTACATTACAATGCCCTTGTCAATAGGAAGCGCATGGATGTTAAAAGGACTCGTAAATCTTTTCTGAAAGTGGGTCTCTCTGCGGGACGGTTCCAAGAGGCCAATGATTGAGCCTTGGCTTTCACCATCTGGACTGGGGCACCTCTCTTTTTTTAATGTTTCAATCTGTCGCGTCAGGGCGGCAGGGTAGCCTAGGGGTTAGAGTGGAGGGGCGGCAGGGTAGCCAAGTGGTTAGAGTGGAGGGGCGGCAGGGCAGCCTAGTGGTTAGAGTGGAGGGGCGGCAGGGTAGCCTAGGGGTTAGAGTGGAGGGGCGGCAGGGTAGCCTAAGGGTTAGAGTGGAGGGGCGGCAGGGTAGCCTAGTGGTTAGAGTGGAGGGGCGGCAGCGTAGCCTAGTGGTTAGAGCGTTGGACTAGTAACCGTAAGGCTGCAGGATCAAATCCCCGAGCTGACAAGATACAAATCTGTCGTTCTGCCCCTGAACAGGCAGTTAACCCACTGTTCCTAGGCCGTCATTGAAAATAAGAATTTGTTCTTAACTGACTTGCCTAGTTAAATAAAGGTCAAATAAATATATGACATCAGGCTGAAAAGAAAGAAAGAAAATGCCTGTTAAATTTGAAAGGTGAGAACGTCAGGATGCTTCCGTTGATTGATATCCTGTCACCTTTTCCAGTTTTGTTACTCTAATCAAATGCTACCAGTAGAATATTAAGGTAAGGGTGATACCCCAGTCAGTTGTACAACTGAATGCATTCAACTGAAATATTGTCTTCCGCCTTAATCGACAATCCTCTTTCCGGCGCCCGGGGAACAGTGGGTTAACTGCCTTGTTCAGGGGAACAGTGGGTTAACTGCCTTGTTCAGGGGAACAGTGGGTTAACTGCCTTGTTCAGGGGAACAGTGGGGTTAACTGCCTTGTTCAGGGGAACAGTGGGTTAACTGCCTTGTTCAGGGGAACAGTGGGTTAACTGCCTTGTTCAGGGGAACAGTGGGGTTAACTGCCTTGTTCAGGGGAACAGTGGGTTAACTGCCTTGTTCAGGGGAACAGTGGGGTTAACTGCCTTGTTCAGGGGAACAGTGGGTTAACTGCCTTGTTCAGAGGAACAGTGGGTTAACTGCCTTGTTCAGGGGAACAGTGGGTTAACTGCCCTGTTCAGGGGAACAGTGGGTTAACTGCCTTGTTCAGGGGAACAGTGGGTTAACTGCCTTGTTCAGGGGAACAGTGGGTTAACTGTCTTGTTCAGTGGAACAGTGGGTTAACTGTCTTGTTCAGGGGAACAGTGGGTTACCTGCCTTGTTCAGGGGAACAGTGGGTTAACTGCCTTGTTCAGGGGAACAGTGGGTTAACTGCCTTGTTCAGGGGAACAGTGGGTTAACTGCCTTGTTCAGAGGAACAGTGGGTTAACTGCCTTGTTCAGGGGAACAGTGGGTTAACTGCCTTGTTCAGGGGAACAGTGGGTTAACTGCCTTGTTCAGGGGAACAGTGGGTTAACTGCCTTGTTCAGGGGAACAGTGGGTTAACTGCCTTGGTCAGGGGAACAGTGGGTTAACTGTCTTGTTCAGGGGAACAGTGGGTTAACTGCCTTGTTCAGAGGAACAGTGGGTTAACTGCCTTGTTCAGGGGAACAGTGGGTTAACTGCCCTGTTCAGGGGAACAGTGGGTTAACTGCCTTGTTCAGGGGAACAGTGGGTTAACTGCCTTGTTCAGGGGAACAGTGGGTTAACTGTCTTGTTCAGGGGAACAGTGGGTTAACTGTCTTGTTCAGGGGAACAGTGGGTTAACTGCCTTGTTCAGGGGAACAGTGGGTTAACTGCCTTGTTCAGGGGAACAGTGGGTTAACTGTCTTGTTCAGGGGAACAGTGGGTTAACTGTCTTGTTCAGGGGAACAGTGGGTTAACTGTCTTGTTCAGGGGAACAGTGGGGTTAACTGCCTTGTTCAGGGGAACAGTGGGGTTAACTGCCTTGTTCAGGGGAACAGTGGGTTAACTGCCTTGTTCAGGGGAACAGTGGGTTAACTGTCTTGGTCAGGGGAACAGTGGGTTAACTGTCTTGGTCAGGGGAACAGTGGGTTAACTGCCTTGTTCAGGGGAACAGTGGGTTAACTGCCTTGTTCAGGGGAACAGTGGGTTAACCGCCTTGTTCAGAGGAACAGTGGGTTAACCGCCTTGTTCAGGGGAACAGTGGGTTAACCGCCTTGTTCAGGGGAACAGTGGGTTAACTGCCTTGTTCAGGGGAACAGTGGGTTAACTGCCTTGGTCAGGGGAACAGTGGGTTAACTGTCTTGTTCAGGGGAACAGTGGGTTAACTGTCTTGTTCAGGGGAACAGTGGGTTAACTGCCTTGTTCAGGGGAACAGTGGGGTTAACTGCCTTGTTCAGGGGAACAGTGGGGTTAACTGCCTTGTTCAGGGGAACAGTGGGTTAACTGCCTTGTTCAGGGGAACAGTGGGTTAACTGCCTTGTTCAGGGGAACAGTGGGGTTAACCGCCTTGTTCAGGGGAACAGTGGGTTAACCGCCTTGTTCAGGGGAACAGTGGGTTAACTGCCTTGTTCAGGGACAGAACGACAGATTTTTACCTTGTCGGCTCAGGGATTTGATCCAGGAACTGTTCGGTTACAGGCCCAATTCTTTAACCACTAGGCCACTGCCCCATTAGTGCTGGAACCTCGTTATCAGGGGCAACTGGGCGGGTGTGGGTCGACAGGGGCAGAGGTCAGGCCCCCCTCGTTGAAGATAATTCAATCAGGATGGGGTTAATTGAATTAACCCCTGTGATTGACTCTACAGCTGAAGTTTTCCGGATTAGTGCTAAGAGACTGAGCCTGGCAGTTCAGTGGGAGGAAGAGAAAGCACTGGGCATTACTGCTGACCATCGTCCTAAAATGAGAAACGTGATAGAAGTGTATGTGTGTGTGTGTGTGTGTGTGTGTGTGTGTGTGTGTGTGTGTGTGTGAGAGAGATATAATGATTGATAAACATACAGCTAGCTATAAGAGCTGCCCTTAGTTTTTCTGATTTCATTTAAACCAGCAGCACTTTATAGGCTAAACAAGTGCTTTTTGGCAACACACACACACACATCTATCAAACTAACACATCTCAAGGGGGCTGTTTGGTTGTAAAATAAAAAAATAAAATATGCCTGTTTATAATTGGCCAGTTTATAATTAGGAAGAAAGATTTTGGGTTTTAAAGGACAAAGAACTCTGTACTGACGTGTGTGTGTGTGTGTGTGTGTATGTGTGTGTGTGTGTGTGTGTGTGTGTAGTGTCACATTTGAGTGTCATTAAGCTAGCAGTAATTGAGTACGGTCAGATTCACATAGTAGTTAAATGTAAACATTTACAGGCTTTGCAAGAAGACCGATTTTTTTTTTCTCCCTAATAATCCTGTTTCCATGGACACATCTGAAATCAAGCTGCCTGATGGGACTTTGATAAATGCAGAAAATCACCATTCAAAATAGAGGCTTTAACCACGGCAACCATGTTATTTTTGTGAAGCCCCCCCCCCCCATTATTGCTAGTTAAGCGTGTTCCTCTTAAGGGGATTGTGTTGGATACTGCTCTGTGGAAGTGAGACTATGTTGCTATCGGTTACGGCCGCTACACTAGACAGCTACACTGTCGGTGAAACATGATGTAGACACAGATGGATTGTCCCCGAAAAATCAGCTCCCTATTCGCTGTGTGTAGTCTTCTACTTTTCCATATGTCCCCTGGTTAACAGTAGTGTACTATATAGGTAATAGGGCCCTGGTTAACAGTAGTGTACTATATAGGTAATAGGGCCCTGGTCCACAGTAGTGTACTATATAGGTAATAGGCCCCTGGTCCACAGTAGTGTACTATATAGGTAATAGGCCCCTGGTCCACAGTAGTGTACTATATAGGTAATAGGGCCCTGGTTAACAGTAGTGTACTATATAGGGCTCTGGTCAACAGTAGTGTACTATATAGGTAATAGGGCCCTGGTTAACAGTAGTGTACTATATAGGTAATAGGGCCCTGGTTAACAGTAGTGTACTATATAGGGCTCTGGTCAACAGTAGTGTACTATATAGGGCTCTGGTTAACAGTAGTGTACTATATAGGTAATAGGGCCCTGGTTAACAGTAGTGTACTATATAGGTAATAGGGCCCTGGTTAACAGTAGTGTACTATATAGGGCTCTGGTCAACAGTAGTGTACTATATAGGGCTCTGGTCAACAGTAGTGTACTATATAGGGCTCTGGTCAACAGTAGTGTACTATATAGGGCCCTGGTTAACAGTAGTGTACTATATAGGGCTCTGGTCAACAGTAGTGTACTATATAGGGCCCTGGTCAACAGTAGTGTACTATATAGGGCTCTGGTCAACAGTAGTGCACTATATAGGGCCCTGGTCAACAGTAGTGTACTATATAGGGCTCTGGTCAACAGTAGTGCACTATGTAGAGAACATTTGGGGCACAGACGTGTGTTTGGCGCTAGGCATGGAATGTCAAGTCTTCATGTCTGGCTTGTCGAGTCTTCATGTCTGGTTATGTCGAGTCTTCATGTCTGGTTATGTCGAGTCTTCATGTCTGGTTATGTCGAGTCTTCATGTCTGGTTATGTCGAGTCTTCATGTCTGGTTATGTCGAGTCTTCATGTCTGGTTATGTCGAGTCTTCATGTCTGGTTATGTCGAGTCTTCATGTCTGGTTATGTCGAGTCTTCATGTCTGGTTATGTCGAGTCTTCATGTCTGGTTATGTCGAGTCTTCATGTCTGGTTATGTCGAGTCTTCATGTCTGGTTATGTCGAGTCTTCATGTCTGGTTATGTCGAGTCTTCATGTCTGGTTATGTCGAGTCTTCATGTCTGGTTATGTCGAGTCGGGCATTTTTCTGCTATTGGACATTACGATAGGTCGTTACTACAGGAATGTGAAGTGTGAAATTAAGTGTTTGCTAATATGTGTGATTTGTTGATGGGACATTTGATTTTTTGAAATTAGTAGTAGTTTTAAGGGTCATATACAAAATGACGTTGGTGCGTACTAATGTTATAAACTGTTTATTGTTATTGTTATAATTCAGTGAATTTAACATGATATGAATTTTGGTCCATTGCCTCCAGCTTTAGAATAGGGTTTCCATTTGAGATCCAAATGAACTCGTCTTTTCCCATCTCTACCAAAAGAGTCCAGTGAATTTCTATCTCACCTATTCAAACTGAAACCCTCCCTCATTTATTTAGTTGACCTCATCTCAAGAGGTTCAAAGTCTCTTCAATCAGTTTCGAAAGTATTTGGGTTCTGTATGACCTCTAAACCGGTTATTATCCTGGCTGGGTTCTGTATGACCTCTAAACCTGTTATTATCCTGGCTGGGTTCTGTATGACCTCTAAACCGGTTATTATCCTGGCTGGGTTCTGTATGACCTCTAAACCTGTTATTATCCTGGCTGGGTTCTGTATGACCTCTAAACCGGTTATTATCCTGGCTGGGTTCTGTATGACCTCTAAACCGGTTATTATCCTGGCTGGGTTCTGTATGACCTCTAAACCTGTTATTATCCTGGCTGGGTTCTGTATGACCTCTAAACCGGTTATTATCCTGGCTGGGTTCTGTATGACCTCTAAACCTGTTATTATCCTGGCTGGGTTCTGTATGACCTCTAAACCGGTTATTATCCTGGCTGGGTTCTGTATGACCTCTAAACCGGTTATTATCCTGGCTGGGTTCTCCTGATTATCAAGCTAGCCTGAAACTAGCCAGAAGCTAATCCAGAAGCTAGTTCAGAAGCTAGTTAGCTCCTTTACTGGCAAATCGTTTTGTGGTCATCAGCTATCCTTTAGCTCGAAAATCTATCGCCAGTTCTGTACGGCGCAGCGCGGCTCGGAACGGAACATACCGGACCAATTTTTCTCTCCATGTCCCTGGACATTCATACCCGGATCTCACAGCTAGCTAGCTGCTATCCGTGTGACCATCGGAGCTAGCAAGCTCCGTCAATCACTCCTGAGTTCCATCAATCACACCTGGGCTGCAGTCACCTATCCGGACCCGTTTTACTGCCTTCGCGGAGCCCCACCGGGCCTTCACAACTGGACTGCCGACGTTATCTACCCGAAGGAGTTATTCGGCCGGCTCCTCCGTCGCGACGTTACCTGAACGCCCATCTGCGGCCTGCTAACCGTTAGCTGTCTTACCGGCTGCTATCTGAATAGACAATTGGACAATTTATTTATTTTTTATTATTATTATGTTTTCTTCTTGGGCCTCTATAACTATATCTATTGTTTTTATTTTTGTTGTTGTTGTGTGATTTGGATTAATCCCCTCTACCACACGGAACCCCACTAATCTACTGACGGAACGTAAGGGGTGGCTAACAGACCTCCATCCTATGCTAGCTTGCTACCGATGCCCTGGCTAGCTGTCTAAATCACCAACCAACCTCTCCACTCACCGGACCCTTTTGATCACTCGACTAAGCATGCCTATCCTTAATGTCAATATGTCTTGTCCATTTCTGTTCTGGTTAGTGTTTATTGGCTTATTTCACTGTAGAGCCTCTAGTCCTGCTCACTATACCTTATCCAACCTATTAGTTCCACCACCCACACATGCAATGACATCTCCTGGTTTCAACGATGTTTCTAGAGACAATATCTCTCTCTTCATCACTCAATACCTAGGTTTACCTCCACTGTATTCACATCCTGCCATACATTTGTCTGTACATTATACCTTGATGCTATTTTATCGCCCCCAGAAACCTCCTTTTACTCTATGTTCCAGACGTTCTAGACGACCAATTCTCATAGCTTTTAGCCGTACCCTTATTCTACTCCTCCTATGTTCCTCTGGCGATGTAGAGGTGAATCCAGGCCCTGCAGTGCCTAGCTCCACTCCTATTCCCCAGGCGCTCTCTTTTGACGACTTCTGTAACCGTAATAGCCTTGGTTTCATGCATGTTAACATTAGAAGCCTCCTCCCTAAGTTTGTTCTATTCACTGCTTTAGCACACTCTGCCAACCCGGATGTTCTAGCTGTGTCTGAATCCTGGCTTAGGAAGACCACCAAAAATTCTGAAGTTTTAATTCCAAACTACAACATTTTCAGACAAGATAGAACTGCCAAAGGGGGCGGTGTTGCAATCTACTGCAAAGATAGCCTGCAGAGTTCTGTCCTACTATCCAGGTCTGTACCCAAACAATTTGAACTTCTACTTTTAAAAATCCACCTCTCTAAAAACAAGTCTCTCACCGTTGCCGCCTGCTATAGACCACCCTCTGCCCCCAGCTGTGCTCTGGACACCATATGTGAACTGATTGCCCCCCATCTATCTTCAGAGTTCGTGCTGCTAGGCGACCTAAACTGGAACATGCTTAACACCCCAGCCATCCTACAATCTAAACTTGATGCCCTCAATCTCACACAAATAATCAATGAACCTACCAGGTACCTCCCCAAAACCTTAAACACGGGCACCCTCATAGATATCATCCTAACCAACTTCCCCTCTAAATACACCTCTGCTGTCTTCAACCAAGATCTCAGCGATCACTGCCTCATTGCCTGCATCCGTAATGGGTCAGCGGTCAAACGACCTCCACTCATCACTGTAAAACGCTCCCTGAAACACTTCTGCGAGCAGGCCTTTCTAATCGACCTGGCCGGGGTATCCTGGAAGGATATTGATCTCATCCCGTCAGTAGAGGATGCCTGGATATTTTTTTAAAATGCCTTCCTAACCATCTTAAATAAACATGCCCCATTCAAGAAATTTAGAACCAGGAACAGATATAGCCCTTGGTTCTCCCCAGACCTGACTGCCCTTAACCAACACAAAAACATCCTATGGCGTTCTGCATTAGCATCGAACAGCCCCCGTGATATGCAGCTGTTCAGGGAAGCTAGAAATCATTATACACAGGCAGTTAGAAAAGCCAAGGCTAGCTTTTTCAAGCAGAAATTTGCTTCCTGCAACACTAACTCAAAAAAGTTCTGGGACACTGTAAAGTCCATGGAGAATAAGAACACCTCCTCCCAGCTGCCCACTGCACTGAA
The DNA here is from genome assembly GCF_002021735.2 of Oncorhynchus kisutch. Taxonomy (NCBI): domain Eukaryota; kingdom Metazoa; phylum Chordata; class Actinopteri; order Salmoniformes; family Salmonidae; genus Oncorhynchus; species Oncorhynchus kisutch. The sequence continues at coordinate 42,876,762 of NC_034198.2, read as the reverse complement.
GATAGGAAACACTGTCACCACTGATAAATCCACCATAATTGAGAATTTCAATAAGCATTTTTCTACGGCTGGCCATGCTTTCCACCTGGCTACTCCTACCCCGGACAACAGCACTGCACCCCCAACAGCAACTCGCCCAAGCCTTCCCCATTTCTCCTTCTCCCAAATCCATTCAGCTGATGTTCTGAAAGAGCTGCAAAATCTGGACCCCTACAAATCAGCCGGGCTAGACAATCTGGACCCTTTCTTTCTAAAATTATCTGCCGAAATTGTTGCCACCCCTATTACTAGCCTGTTCAACCTCTCTTTCGTGTCGTCTGAGATTCCCAAAGATTGGAAAGCAGCTGCGGTCATCCCCCTCTTCAAAGGGGGGGACACTCTTGACCCAAACTGCTACAGACCTATATCTATCCTACCGTGCCTTTCTAAGGTCTTCGAAAGCCAAGTCAACAAACAGATTACCGACCATTTCGAATCTCACCATACCTTCTCTGCTATGCAATCTGGTTTCAGAGCTGGTCATGGGTGCACCTCAGCCACGCTCAAGGTCCTAAACGATATCTTAACCGCCATCGATAAGAAACATTACTGTGCAGCCGTATTCATTGATCTGGCCAAGGCTTTCGACTCTGTCAATCACCATATCCTCATCGGCAGACTCGACAGCCTTGGTTTCTCAAATGATTGCCTCGCCTGGTTCACCAACTACTTCTCTGATAGAGTTCAGTGTGTCAAGTCGGAGGGTCTGCTGTCCGGACCTCTGGCAGTCTCTATGGGGGTGCCACAGGGTTCAATTCTTGGACCGACTCTCTTCTCTGTATACATCAATGAGGTCGCTCTTGCTGCTGGTGAGTCCCTGATCCACCTCTACGCAGACGACACCATTCTGTATACTTCCGGCCCTTCTTTGGACACTGTGTTAACAACCCTCCAGGCAAGCTTCAATGCCATACAACTCTCCTTCCGTGGCCTCCAATTGCTCTTAAATACAAGTAAAACTAAATGCATGCTCTTCAACCGATCGCTACCTGCACCTACCCGCCTGTCCAACATCACTACTCTGGACGGCTCTGACTTAGAATACGTGGACAACTACAAATACTTAGGTGTCTGGTTAGACTGTAAACTCTCCTTCCAGACCCATATCAAACATCTCCAATCCAAAGTTAAATCTAGAATTGGCTTCCTATTTCGCAACAAAGCATCCTTCACTCATGCTGCCAAACATACCCTTGTAAAACTGACCATCCAACAATCCTCGACTTTGGCGATGTCATTTACAAAATAGCCTCCAATACCCTACTCAACAAATTGGATGCAGTCTATCACAGTGCAATCCGTTTTATCACCAAAGCCCCATATACTACCCACCATTGCGACCTGTACGCTCTCGTTGGCTGGCCCTCGCTTCATACTCGTCGCCAAACCCACTGGCTCCATGTCATCTACAAGACCCTGCTAGGTAAAGTCCCCCCTTATCTCAGCTCGCTGGTCACCATAGCATCTCCCACCTGTAGCACACGCTCCAGCAGGTATATCTCTCTAGTCACCCCCAAGACCAATTCTTTCTTTGGCCGCCTCTCCTTCCAGTTCTCTGCTGCCAATGACTGGAACGAACTACAAAAATCTCTGAAACTGGAAACACTTATCTCCCTCACTAGCTTTAAGCACCAACTGTCAGAGCAGCTCACAGATTACTGCACCTGTACATAGCCCACCTAAAATTTAGCCCAAACAACTACCTCTTTCCCAACTGTATTTAATTTTTATTTATTTATTTATTTTGCTCCTTTGCACCCCATTATTTTTTTATTTCTACTTTGCACATTCTTCCATTGCAAAACTACCATTCCAGTATTTTACTTGCTATATTGTATTTACTTTGCCATCATGGCCTTTTTTTGCCTTTACCTCCCTTCTCACCTCATTTGCTCACATTGTATATAGACTTGTTTATACTGCATTATTGACTGTATGTTTGTTTTTACTCCATGTGTAACTCTGTGTCGTTTTATCTGTCGAACTGCTTTGCTTTATCTTGGCCAGGTCGCAATTGTAAATGAGAACTTGTTCTCAACTTGCCTACCTGGTTAAATAAAGGTAAAATAAATAAATAAATAAAAAGCCAAATTAAGTTTCTGCTATTCTCCTGGGTAATTCACTTGGCCAGCTTCACAAGGTGAAATACACTAAAACATCAATTCCCAAGTCCAGCTTGAGCACTGTGTTTGTTGTTGTGTTTGTTGTTGTTGTTGTTGATGGAATCATAGCAGAACTTAGGGAACTCTGACCATCAATGTAACTGAAATGAACTGGATTTCCTCATTTTGTATCTAAAAGTGTTTAGCTGTAGCTAGATAGCAGCCAGACTGTTCTAGACGTAATCTGGTTAGTACAGTAGCTGGGCTATAATGGCACCTTTCAGTAAAAGCTGGGCTATAATGGCACCTTTCAGAAGAAGCTGGGCTATAATGGCACCTTTCAGTAGAAGCTGGGCTATAATGGCACCTTTCAGTAGAAGCTGGGCTATAATGGCACCTTTCAGAAGAAGCTGGGCTATAATGGCACCTTTCAGTAGAAGCTGGGCTATAATGGCACCTTTCAGAAGAAGCTGGGCTATAATAGCACCTTTCAGTAGAAGCTGGGCTATAATGGCACCTTTCAGTAGAAGCTGGGCTATAATGGTAGATATCAGCACCTTTCAGTAGAAGCTGGGCTATAATGGCACCTTTCAGTAGAAGCTGGGCTATAATGGCACCTTTCAGTAGAAGCTGGGCTATAATGGTAGATATCAGCACCTTTCAGTAGAAGCTGGGCTATAACGGTAGATATCAGCACCTTTCAGTAGAAGCTGGGCTATAATGGTAGATATCAGCACCTTTCAGTAGAAGCTGGGCTATAATGGCACCTTTCAGTAGAAGCTGGGCTATAATGGTAGATATCAGCACCTTTCAGAAGAAGCTCGGCTATAATGGTAGATATCAGCACCTTTCACTGGGGAACCCACTGTTCCCCTGAACGAGGCAGTTAACCCACTGTTCCCCTGAACAAGGCAGTTAACCCACTGTTCCCTGAACAAGGCTGTTAACCCACTGTTCCCCTGAACGAGGCAGTTAACCCACTGTTCCCCTGAACGAGGCTGTTAACCCACTGTTCCCCTGAACAAGACTGTTAACCCACTGTTCCCCTGAACGAGGTAGTTAACCCACTGTTCCCCTGAACGAGGCAGTTAACCCACTGTTCCCCTGAACGAGGCAGTTAACCCACTGTTCCCCTGAACGAGGCAGTTAACCCACTGTTCCCCTGAACGAGGCAGTTAGCCCACTGTTCCCCTGAATGAGGCAGTTAACCCACTGTTCCCCTGAACGAGGCAGTTAACCCACTGTTCCCCTGAACGAGGCAGTTAACCCACTGTTCCCCTGAACGAGGCAGTTAACCCACTGTTCCCCTGAACAAGGCAGTTAACCCACTGTTCCCCTGAACAAGGCAGTTAACCCACTGTTCCCCGGGGCGCCTAAGACGTGGGATGTCGAATTTTAAGGCAGCTCCCCCCCCCCTCTGCACCTCTCTGATTCAGAGGTGTTGGGTTAGATGAGGAAGACACGTTTTGGTTGAATGCATTCCTTTGTACAACTGACTAGGTGTTGTCATGTGTTGTTGCTGTCTTGCTATGTTGTCGTCTTAGGTCTCTCTTTACGTCGTGTTGTGTCTCTAGTCGTGATGTGTGTGTTGTCCTATATTTATATATTTGTTATTTTTAATCCCCGTCCCCCCAGGAGACCGTCCTTGTAAATAAGAATTAGGTCTTAACTGACTTGCCGAGTTACATTTCAAGGTTCAATATAAATAAATAGGTATCCCCCTTCCATTTCACTGCCATTGCTAATTATGGTGCTTCTGCTGTGCCTATCCCTCTCTCTGTCTCTGGCCTTGTCTCTTCTTTCCCTCTCTCCTCTCTCTGTCTCTGGCCTTGTCTCTTCTTTCCCTCTCTCCTCTCTCTGTCTCTGTCTCTGGCCTTGTCTCTTCTTTCCCTCTCCCATCTCTTCTCTCCCCTCTCTCTCTGGCCTTCTCTCTTCTTTCCCATCTCTCCTCTCCCTCTCTCTGTCTCTGGCCTTGTCTCTTCTTTCCCTCTCTCCTCTCTCTGTCTCTGTCTCTGGCCTTGTCTCTTCTTTCGCTCTCTCCTCTCCCCTCTCTCTGTCTCTGGCCTTGTCTCTTCTTTCCCTCTCTCCTCTCTCTGTCTCTGGCCTTGTCTCTTCTTTCCCTCTCCCATCTCTTCTCTCCCCTCTCTCTCTGGCCTTCTCTCTTCTTTCCCATCTCTCCTCTCCCTCTCTCTGTCTCTGGCCTTGTCTCTTCTTTCCCTCTCTCCTCTCCCATCTCTCTCTGGCCTTCTCTCTTCTTTCCCTCTCTCCCCTCCCCTCTCTCTCTGGCCTTCTCTCTTCTTTCCCTCTCTCCTCTCCCCTCTCTCTCTGGCCTTCTCTCTTCTTTCCCTCTCTCCTCTCCCCTCTCTCTCTGGCCTTGTCTCTTCTTTCCCTCTCTCCCCTCCCCTCTCTCTCTGGCCTTGTCTCTTCTTTCCCTCTCTCCTCTTCCCTCTCTCTCTGGCCTTCTCTCTTCTTTCCCTCTCTCCCCTCCCCTCTCTCTCTGGCCTTCTCTCTTCTTTCCCTCTCTCCTCTCCCATCTCTCAAGCTCGCCAGCTGTTTCCCTCCACGCAGGAGACAAGTATTATAATGTGAATGATAATATGACAGAGTTTCAGTGGATAATAAACTGATTCGCCCAGCTCTACTGGGGAACAGCTGATTCGCCCAGCTCTACTGGGGAACCGCTGATTCGCCCAGCTCTACTGGGGAACAGCTGATTCACCCAGCTCTACTGGGGAACCCTGATTGACCCAGCTCTACTGGGGAACCGCTGATTCGCCCAGCTCTACTGGGGAACAGCTGATTCACCCAGCTCTACTGGGGAACCCTGATTGACCCAGCTCTACTGGGGAACCCTGATTCACTCAGCTCTACTGGGGAACCCTGATTGACCCAGCTCTACTGGGGAACCCTGATTCACTCAGCTCTACTGGGGAACCGCTGATTCACTCAGCTCTACTGGGGAACCAATACACTGTGGAGTGCAGTAGAGTAGAGTGCAGTAGTGTAGAGTGCAGTAGAGTGCAGTAGAGTGCAGTATAGTGCAGTAGATTAGAGTACCGTAGTGTAGAGTACCGTAGTGTAGAGTGCAGTAGAGTAGAGTGCAGTAGAGTAGAGTGCAGTGCAGTAGAGTAGAGTGCAGTAGAGTGCAGTAGAGTGCAGTAGAGTGCAGTAGAGTGCAGTAGAGTAGAGTGCAGTAGAGTAGAGTGCAGTAGAGTAGAGTGCAGTAGAGTAGAGTGCAGTAGAGTAGAGTGCAGTAGAGTAGAGTGCAGTAGAGTAGAGTGCAGTAGAGTGCAGTAGAGTAGAGTGCAGTAGAGTAGAGTGCAGTAGAGTAGAGTGCAGTAGAGTAGAGTGCAGTAGAGTAGAGTGCAGTAGAGTGCAGTAGAGTGCAGTAGAGTGCAGTAGAGTGCAGTAGAGTGCAGTAGAGTAGAGGCCAGGCCAGTTATACAGTAACATGTTATTTTACCTCAAGAACAAGCATCTCTGTTTTGTCCGAGTTTAAAAGTAGAAAGTTTGCAGCCATCCACTTCCTTATGTCTGAAACACAGGCTTCTAGCAATTTTGAGGCTTCATTGTGTTTCATTGAAATGTACAGCTGTGTGTCGTCTGCATAGCAGTGGAAGTTAACATTATGTTTTCGAATGACATCCCCAAGAGATTCACTCACACACACACACACTGTCTATCACACACATGCACACACACACACACAAACACACACACACACACACCGTGTATCACACACATACATACGCACACAAACTCTTAGTGGTTTTGCATGTGTGTGTTTGGTCAGTATTATGCTTGACATTTAATGTAGTCTAATTAGTACAATCAGACAGAGGATCATAATTAGGGCGATTGTTCCCCTGAGGCCAACACACACACACACACACACACACACACACACACACACACACACACACACACACACACACACACACACACACACACACACACACACACACACACACACACATACATATATACACACACACACATATATACACACACACACATATATACACACACACTCACACACACACACTGGTCTAACTCTGCAGAGGCATGCAGACGGGAGAGGTCGACCTATCGTGCTGGAACCTCGTGTAGGTGGGAGAGTGTGTGTATAAGAGGGTTAAAGATAATAGAAGGTGTGGAAGGTTGTCTGGTTAGTGAGTGTGATGAGTATGTGTCTCACCTCTACAATGATGGATAGAGAGGCTGTGAATCCTATAGCCCATACACATGTCTGTCTGTCTCTCTCTTTCTGTCTCTCTGTCTGTCTCTCTGTCTCTCTGTCTCTCTGTCTCTCTCTGTCTCTGTCTCTGTCTCTGTCTCTATCTCTCTCTGTCTCTCTCTCTCTCTGTCTCTCTCTCTCTCTCTCTCTCTGTCTCTCTCTCTCTCTCTCTCTGTCTCTCTCTCTCTCTCTGTCTCTCTCTCTCTCTGTCTCTCTCTCTGTCAATTCAATTCAATTCAATTCAAGGGCTTTATTGGCATGGGAAACATGTGTTAACATTGCCAAAGCAAGTGAGGTAGACAACATACAAAGTGAATATATAAAGTGAAAAACAACAAAAATTAACAGTAAACATTACACATACAGAAGTTTCAAAACAGTAAAGACATTACAAATGTCATATTATATATATATACAGTGTTCTAACAATGTACAAATGGCTAAAGGACACAAGATAAAATAAATAAGCATAAATATGGGTTGTATTTACAATGGTGTTTGTTCTTCACTGGTTGCCCTTTTCTCGTGGCAACAGGTCACAAATCTTGCTGCTGTGATGGCACACTGTGGAATTTCACCCAGTAGATATGGGAGTTTTTCAAAATTGGATTTGTTTTCGAATTCTTTGTGGATCTGTGTAATCTGAGGGAAATATGTCTCTCTAATATGGTCATACATTGGGCAGGAGGTTAGGAAGTGCAGCTCAGTTTCCACCTCATTTTGTGGGCAGTGAGCACATAGCCTGTCTTCTCTTGAGAGCCATGTCTGCCTACGGCGGCCTTTCTCAATAGCAAGGCTATGCTCACTGAGTCTGTACATAGTCAAGGCTTTCCTTAATTTTGGGTCAGTCACAGTGGTCAGGTATTCTGCCGTTGTGTACTCTCTGTGTAGGGCCAAATAGCATTCTAGTTTGCTCTGTTTTTTTGTTAATTCTTTCCAATGTGTTAAGTAGTTATCTTTTTGTTTTCTCGTGATTTGGTTGGGTCTAATTGTGCTGCTGTCCTGGGGCTCTGTAGTGTGTGTTTGTGTTTGTGAACAGAGCCCCAGGACCAGCTTGCTTAGGGGACTCTTCTCCAGGTTCATCTCTCTGTAGGTGATGGCTTTGTTATGGAAGGTTTGTGAATCGCTTCCTTTTAGGTGGTTGTAGAATTTAACAGCTCTTTTCTGGATTTTGATAATTAGTGGGTATCGGCCTAATTCTGCTCTGCATGCATTATTTGGTGTTCTACGTTGTACACGGAGGATATTTTTGCAGAATTCTGCGTGCAGAGTCTCAATTTGGTGTTTGTCTCATTTTGTGAAGTCTTGGTTGGTGAGCGGACCCCAGACCTCACAACCATAAAGGGCAATGGGCTCTATGACTGATTCAAGTATTTTTAGCCAAATCCTAATTGGTATGTTAAAATTTATGTTTCTTTTGATGGCATAGAATGCAGCTTTGTGGAAGTTACCTGTGGTGCTGATGTTTAGGCCAAGGTATGTATAGTTTTTTGTGTGCTCTAGGGCAACAGTGTCTAGATGGAATTTGTATTTGTGGTCCTGGTGACTGGACCTTTTTTGGAACACCATTATTTTGGTCTTACTGAGATTTACTGTCAGGGCCCAGGTCTGACAGAATCTGTGCATAAGATCTAGGTGCTGCTGTAGGCCCTCCTTGGTTGGTGACGGAAGCACCAGATCATCAGCAAACAGCAGACATTTGACTTCGGATTCTAGCAGGGGGAGGCCGGGTGCTGTAGACTTTTCTAGTGCCCTCGCCAATTCGTTGATATATATGTTGAAGAGGGTGGGGCTTAAGCTGCATCCCTGTCTAACCCCACGACCCTGTGTGAAGAAATGTGTGTGTTTTTTGCCAATTTTAACCGCACACTTGTTGTTTGTGTACATGGATTTTATAATGTCATATGTTTTACCCCCAACACCACTTTCCATCAGTTTGTATAGCAGACCCTCATGCCAGATTGAGTCGAAGGCTTTTTTGAAATCAACAAAGCATGAGAAGACTTTGCCTTTGTTTTGGTTTGTTTGGTTGTCAATTAGGGTGTGCAGGGTGAATACATGGTCTGTTGTACGGTAATTTGGTAAAAAGCCAATTTGACATTTGCTCAGTACATTGTTTTCATTGAGGAAATGTATGAGTCTGCTGTTAATAATAATGCAGAGGATTTTCCCAAGGCTCTCTCTCTCTCTCTCTCTCTCTCTCTCTCTCTCTCTCTCTCTCTCTCTCTTCCTCTCTCTCTCTCTCTCTCTCTCCTCTCTCTCTCTCTCTCTCTCTCTCTCTCTCCCCTCTCCTCTCTCCCCTCTCCTCTCTCCTCTCTCCCCTCTCCTCTCTCCCCTCTCCTCTCTCCTCTCTCCCCTCTCCCCTCTCCCCTCTCCCCTCTCCCCTCTCCCCTCTCTCCTCTCTCCTCTCTCTCTCTCAGGACCAATACAGATTACTTTATGACCTGCTGTTTCGGTCTGAGACTAACCTGGATATATATATATATTTATCTCCTCCAACAGCATGCACTACAACACACAGATGTGCACACACTCCCTGCTGGCCAGCTTAACCTATCAAGCACCTGGTCATACACATATCCCCTGTGTGTTGTGTTATGTGTCATAGTCTGCCCTCCCTTTTAACAGAGCGAGTTGTTACAGTAGATATAGAAACAGACTAAGGGTATTGACGAAGAGAAGTTGTTTTTGTGTTCATTTACTTCCATTCTTATGTTTCCCAGCTATCACTTCTCCATTTGCTCTGCGTTTTAAATCGGGAGAAAGCTGTGAGAAAAGAGAAGCTTTAAAAATTAAAATAAATCAATAAAATAAATTGTTACTTAACATGTTGTAGCTACAAGGTAATATAAGCAACAACTTATTGTCCATCTTCTGTTCTTTATCGAATAGGACATAGATAACATGTTGTAGCAGGAAGATATCTCCCATTTCCTGTAAAAGATAACATGTTGTAGCAGGAAGATATCTCCCATTTCCTGTAAAAGATAACATGTTGTAGCAGGAAGATATCTCCCATTTCCTGTAAAAGATAACATGTTGTAGCAGGAAGATATCTCCCATTTCCTGTAAATGGGTGCTGTTCGATAAAGAAGAAGAAGAAGATGGACACGAGACAAGGTGTTCCTTCCATTCATAATCCTAGTCTTTTTATAAACAGCTTTTCAAGGACCCAAAGTGGGTTTATAATGTATTAGAGAAAGACCCGAAACAAAGCCACTGTCAGACTATTGTAGCTATGATTTAGAGAACGACGGGTTTCTGGTGCTTAAGGAAGGCCCGTTGGCCGATATTTGAGGTGATATTCAATATCATTAAAATAAGAATAATCTGACAATGTCCCAGAGACAGCCATGCCTCCATTTTAAAATCTGACAATGTCCCAGAGACAGCCGTGCCTCCATTTTAAAATCTGACAATGTCCCAGAGACAGCCGTGCCTCCATTTTAAAATCTGACAATGTCCCAGAGACAGCCGTGCCTCCATTTTAAAATCTGACAATGTCCCAGAGACAGCCGTGCCTCCATTTTAAAATCTGACAATGTCCCAGAGACAGCCGTGCCTCCATTTTAAAATCTGACAATGTCCCAGAGACAGCCGTGCCTCCATTTTAAAATCTGACAATGTCCCAGAGACAGCCGTGCCTCCATTTTAAAATCTGACAATGTCTCAGAGACAGCCGTGCCTCCATTTTAAAATCTGACAATGTCCCAGAGACAGCCGTGCCTCCATTTTAAAATCTGACAATGTCCCAGAGACAGCCGTGCCTCCATTTTAAAATCTGACAATGTCCCAGAGACAGCCGTGCCTCCATTTTAAAATCTGACAATGTCCCAGAGACAGCCGTGCCTCCATTTTAAAATCTGACAATGTCCCAGAGACAGCCGTGCCTCCATTTTAAAATCTGACAATGTCTCAGAGACAGCCGTGCCTCCATTTTAAAATCTGACAATGTCCCAGAGACAGCCGTGCCTCCATTTTAAAATCTGACAATGTCCCAGAGACAGCCGTGCCTCCATTTTAAAATCTGACAATGTCCCAGAGACAGCCGTGCCTCCATTTTAAAATCTGACAATGTCCCAGAGACAGCCGTGCCTCCATTTTAAAATCTGACAATGTCCCAGAGACAGCCGTGCCTCCATTTTAAAATCTGACAATGTCCCAGAGACAGCCGTGCCTCCATTTTAAAATCTGACAATGTCCCAGAGACAGCCGTGCCTCCATTTTAAAATCTGACAATGTCCCAGAGACAGCCGTGCCTCCATTTTAAAATCTGACAATGTCCCAGAGACAGCCGTGCCTCCATTTTAAAATCTGACAATGTCCCAGAGACAGCCGTGCCTCCATTTTAAAATCTGACAATGTCCCAGAGACAGCCGTGCCTCCATTTTAAAATCTGACAATGTCCCAGAGACAGCCGTGCCTCCATTTTAAAATCTGACAATGTCCCAGAGACAGCCGTGCCTCCATTTTAAAATCTGACAATGTCCCAGAGACAGCCGTGCCTCCATTTTAAAATCTGACAAAAAATGTGACTTTGATTGAATAAACTAATATATATACAAAAAGCTAACTACTTTAACAACATAATGTTAATTTTATTTGAATGGTAAATCTCTTAAGTGGGTAAATGAAGATGGCACAGGACTACCCACAATACAGCCGAATGGATATTCAATAGGAGTGTGTGCATTGAGTTATCGAGCTGGTTTTGGCTGATCAGAGGAGTCTGTTAGTCATCTGTAGCACCATTTGGGACTTCTATTAGCCTACTGATCAACAACATTTACATCGAAGCGTCACTCCAGCAGGTCACGCCTGCATGGAAAGGACATCATATAGGCACTGCTGTTAGTTTGACCATGTAAAATAACATCTATTCAATGCGAATGGGTCCAACGTAACGTCATGATTTGTGATCACAGATGCTTATGAAGCAGGGCTAACACTACTCCCTCTTTCTGCTATGGGTTGCACAGTTCCGTCTGCCATGACTATTGATCCGGGTGGGGTTTTCCTGCACTCCTCCATCCCATTCTCGCCCTCTCTCTTCTCTCTCTTCTCAGAATGAAATAGTGCTGTGTAGTTTCCCTCTCAGACCACTCCCCTTCACTGCAATACTTCTCCCTTGTGTGTGTGTGTGTGTGTGTGTTGCTCTCGCTTGGGATAACCCCAGTATGATGGCCCAGCCAGGGGAGAGAGGGGGGGGGGGAAGAGTGCAAGGGAAGGGGGTGGGGGGGTGTGGGGGGGGCAGGCAAAGGGCCAAGTTGTCGACTGCTCCTACAGTTTTTCTTCGGTACTGCAGGTATAATGCCCAGCCCATAATGCCCGGCCCATAATGCCCGGCCCATAATGCCCGGCCCATAATGCCCGGCCCATAATGCCCGGCCCATAATGCCCAGCCCATAATGCCCAGCCCATAATGCCCAGCCCATAATGCCCAGCCCATAAAGACCATTCTGCCACATAGAGAGGACACTTTCCTCATCGCCGTTCTTTTCCCCATTTACTCACAGCTGAAGATATTCATGTTTTTGGATCACGTTATTATGTTGTCTCTGCTCCCTGTGTGCACTGATGGATAGTGTGATGTTGTTTCCGGATGAATCACGGAGATATAGATGGCCCATGACTCCTGACGGTCCATGACTCCTGGAGATATAGATGGTCCATGACTCCTGACGGTCCATGTCTCCTGGAGATATAGATGGTCCATGACTCCTGACGGTAAATGACTCCTGGAGATATAGACGGTCCATGACTCCTGACGGTCCATGACTCCTGACAGTCCATGACTCCTGGAGATATAGATGGTCCATGACTCCTGACGGTCCATGACTCCTGACGGTCCATGACTCCTGACGGTCCATGACTCCTGACGGTCTATGACTCCTGGAGATATAGACGGTCCATGACTCCTGACGGTCCATGACTCCTGACGGTCCATGACTCCTGACGGTCCATGACTCCTGGAGATATAGACGGTCCATGACTCCTGACGGTCCATGACTCCTGACAGTCCATGACTCCTGGAGATATAGACGGTCCATGAGTAGGTTACCTTGAAAACAACGCACGGACATTTTGGACTCAGTCTCCACTTCTTATTATACCTCCGTGAGAGAGAGGGGGGGGGGGTCCTGGGGGGGTAGACCTGGGATCCTTCTCCAAAGAGCTTTGACAGGGAGGTATGGAATTGAGGTAACAACACGGAGGAAGGAAGCAAGGATTTGGTGTCTGATAATGTTTTGAGACAGAGACATGTGCCTTGAGCTATAGAGTCAGTAGTTATCTCTGTCTGGCCATTCTGTAGCTCTATTCTCACCAGCAAGGGATGAGAGGAGGAGCGAGTAGGGGGTAGTGGGGGGGAAGTCAGCCAAATGTGAGAGCTAAGTCATGGACACAATCGGTGCAGTAGTTGTCCAGCAGCCAGCCATTTAGTCAGCCCGCAAGCCGTTTAGTCAGTCAGCCAGTCAGTCAGACAGATATTTAGTCAGCCAGCCAGCCATTTAGTCAGCCAGCCAGCCATTTAGTCAGCCAGCCAGTCAGCCAGATATTTAGTCAGCCAGCCAGCCATTTAGTCAGTCAGACAGATATTTAGTCAGCCAGCCAGCCATTTAGTCAGCAAGCAAGCCATTTAGTCAGCAAGCAAGCCATTTAGTCAGTCAGCCAGTCAGTTAGTCAGCCAGCCAGCCATTTAGTCAGTCAGACAGATATTTAGTCAGCCCGCCAGCCATTTAGTCAGCCAGCCAGTCAGTCAGCCAGATATTTAGTCAGCCAGCCAGTCAGTCAGCCAGATATTTAGTCAGCCAGCCATTTAGCCAGCCAGTCAGTCAGTCAGTCAGTTAGTCAAACATGAGAGCTGAGACATACAGAGGATCAGTGTTGTTTTCAGCAGCCAGCTAGGAAGGGCATCCCTGGGGAAATCCTTGTTCTGCTCTACGACGAACAGGATGGGAGGGGTGTGGAGAGAGGAGAGGGAGAGGGCGTGATGGGGTAGAAACAGGAGGTGGGGGGGAGAGAGAGGAGAGGGAGAGGGCGTGATGGGTAGAAACAGGAGGAGGGGGGAGAGAGAGGAGAGGAGAGGGCGTGATGGGGTAGAAACAGGAGGTGGGGGGAGAGAGAGGAGAGGGAGAGGGCGTGATGGGGTAGAAAACAGGAGGTGGGGGGGGAGAGAGAGGAGAGGGAGAGGGCGTGATGGGGTAGAAACAGGAGGTGGGGGGAGAGAGAGGAGAGGGAGAGGGCGTGATGGGGTAGAAACAGGAGGTGGGGGGAGAGAGGAGGAGAGGGAGAGGTGTGATGGGGTAGAAACAGGAGGTGGGGGGAGAGAGAGGAGAGGGAGAGGGTGTGATGGGGTAGAAACAGGAGGTGGGGGAGAGAGAGGAGAGGGAGAGGGAGTGATGGGGTAGAAACAGGAGGTGGGGGGAGAGAGAGGAGAGGGAGAGGGAGTGATAGGGGTAGAAACAGTGTGTGTGGGAGGAGCAGGGAGATTTGGATGAAGATGTTTTTGTTTGTGATAGAAAACAGAAGCACAAAGAAAGAAAGGGCTTTCTGTGTTGTCGGCCTGAGGCAGGGCTTTCTGTGTTGTCGGCCTGAGGCAGGGCTTTCTGTGTTGTCGGCCTGAGGCAGGGCTTTCTGTGTTGTCGGCCTGAGGCAGGGCTTTCTGTGTTGTCGGCCTGAGGCAGGGCTTTCTGTGTTGTCGGCCTGAGGCAGGGCTTTCTGTGTTGTCGGCCTGAGGCAGGGCTTTCTGTGTTGTCGGCCTGAGGCAGGGCTTTCTGTGTTGTCGGCCTGATGCAGGGCTTTCTGTGTTGTCGGCCCTGAGGCAGGGCTTTCTGTGTTGTCGGCCTGAGGCAGGGCTTTCTGTGTTGTCGGCCTGAGGCAGGGCTTTCTGTGTTGTCGGCCTGAGGCAGGGCTTTCTGTGTTGTCGGCCTGAGGCAGGGCTTTCTGTGTTGTCGGCCTGAGGCAGGGCTTTCTGTGTTGTCGGCCTGAGCTAGGGCTTTCTGTGTTGTTGGCCTGAGGCAGGGCTTTCTGTGTTGTCGGCCTGAGCTAGGGCTTTCTGTGTTGTCGGCCTGAGGCAGGGCTTTCTGTGTTGTCGGCCTGAGGCAGGGCTTTCTGTGTTGTCGGCCTGAGGCAGGGCTTTCTGTGTTGTCGGCCTGAGGCAGGGCTTTCTGATGTAGTGGCTTGTGACTCAACAACTAATAACCCCATTTAGGAGGTGGTGGGGACACACTGGCCCTTTAGACCCCACATAACACCGTTTGAGAGAGAGAGAGAGAAAGGGGGGGAGGAGATGGCTTGAGAGGAGTGGGGTTGGTAGGATAGGAGAGGATGAAGAGCGGAGGAAGGAGAGGATGGAGAGCGGAGGAAGGAGAGGATGGAGAGCGAGGAAGGAGATGATGAAGAGGGGAGGAAGGAGAGGAGATGAGATGGATAGTAGAGGACAGACAAAGGGAAGGGAGGAGGGACATAATAGCGGAGAGAGGGGGGAGGGAGGGGAGGAGAAAGAGATGGAGGGAGGGGAGAGAGAGGAGAGAGGGGGATGGAGGGAGAGAAAGAGAGATGGATGGAGGGAGAGGGAGGGATGGAGAGAGGGGGATGGAGGGAGAGAGAGATGGGAGGGAGAGGAGAGAGAGATGGAGGGATGGAGAGAGGGGGATGGAGGGAGAGGAGAGAGCGATTGAGGAGAGGGAGGGATGGAGAGAGGGGGATGGAGGGAGAGGAGAGAGATGGGAGAGAGAGAGGAAGGGATGGAGAGAGGGGAGAGGGAGGATGGGAGAGAGGAGGATGGAGGGAGAGGAGAGAGAGATGAGGGAGAGGAAGGGATGGGAGAGAAGGGAGAGGGAGGGAGGGATGGAGAGAGGGGGATGGAGGGAGAGGAGAGAGATGGAGGGAGAGGGGAGAGGGAGGGATGGAGGAGAGGAGAGAGAGATGGAGGGAGAGGAGAGGGATGGATGGAGGGAGAGGAGAGGGATGGAGGGAGAGAAGATGGATGGATGGAGGGAGAGGAAGATGATGGAGGGAGAAGGAGGGGATGGAGAGGGGAGGGATGGTGGGGAGAGGGGGATGGAGGGAGAGGAGAGAGAGATGAGGGAGAGGAGAGAGAGATGGAGGGAGAGGGAGGGATGGAGAGAGGGGAGAGGGAGGGATGGAGAGAGAGGGAGAGGGAGGATGGAGGGAGAGGAGAGGATGGAGGGAGAGGAGAGGGATGGAGGGGAGAGGAGAGGGATGAGGAGAGGGAGAGGGATGATGGAGGGAGAGGAGAGGGATGGATGGAGGAGAGGAGAGGGATGGAGGGAGAGGAGAGGGATGGATGGAGGGGAGGAGAGGGATGATGGAGGGAGAGGAGGATGGAGGGAGAGGAGAGGATGGATGGAGGGAGAGAGATAGATGAAGGGAGAAATAGAACCGTATGTTCATGTACAGTATTCCTGACCTTTTCATGGCCACAAAGCCGGCCAGCAGCTGAGTTGCTGTGGTAACGCTCATCGAACGAACACAAGGGAACAAGTCCTTTCTTTCATTGAAGGTTTCTCTTTCTTTCTCTCCATCTCTCTCTCTCTCTCTCTCTCTCTCTCTCTCTCTCTCTCTGTCTCTGTCTCTGTCTCTCTCTCTCTCTCTCTCTCTCTCTCTCTCTCTCTCTCTCTCTCTCTGTCTCTCTGTCCTCTCTCTCTCTCTCTCTCTCTCTCTCTCTCTCTCTCTCTCTCTCTCTCTCTCTGTCTCTCTGTCTCTCTCTCTCTCTCTCTATCTCTCTGTGTTAGTGATGCGCGTGTCAGCTGTTTGTTTACCCCACCCACCCACCAATTGCTAATAATCCATCCACAACTGGGCTCCCGAGTGGCGCAGCGGTCTAAGCACTGCATCTCAGTGCTAGAAGGCGTAACTACAGACCACCCTGGTTTCGAATCCAGGCTGTTTCACAACCGCTGTGATTGGGAGTCCCGTAGGGCGGCTCACAATTTGTCCCAGCGTCGGTCGGGTTCGGCGGTGGTAGGCCGTCATTTGTCAATACGAATTTCTTCTTAACTAAACTTGCCCTAGTTAAATAAAGGTCAAATAACAAACAAAAACATGATGTGAAAATCTGAGGACTAATCCGCATACATAGGAAACATACATAGAAAACATACATAGAAAACATACATAGAAACATACATAGAAAACATACATAGAAAACATACATAGAAAACATACATAGACAACATACATAGAAAACATACATAGAAAACATACATAGACAACATACATAGAAAACATACATAGAAAACATACATACACATACATAGAAAACATATATAGAAAACATACATAGAAAACATACATAGAAAACATACATAGACAACATACATACACATACATAGAAAACATACATAGAAAACATACATAGAAAACATATATAGAAAACATACATACACATACATAGAAAACATACATAGAAAACATACATAGAAAACATACATAGAAAACATACATACACATACATAGAAAACATACATACACATACATAGAAAACATACATAGAAAACATACATAGACAACATATATAGAAAACATACATAGAAAACATACATAGAAAACATACATAGAAAACATACATAGAAAACATACATACACATACATAGAAAACATACATAGAAAACATACATAGAAAACATACATAGAAAACATACATAGACAACATACATAGAAAACATACCTAGAAAACATACATAGAAAACATACATACACATACATAGAAAACATACATAGAAAACATACATAGAAAACATACATAGAAAACATACATAGAAAACATACATAGAAAACATACATAGAAAACATACATAGACAACATATATAGAAAACATACATAGAAAACATACATACACATACATAGAAAACATACATAGAAAACATACATAGAAAACATACATAGAAAACATACATACACATACATAGAAAACATACATAGAAAACATACATACACATACATAGAAAACATACATACACATACATAGAAAACATACATACACATATATAGAAAACATACATACACATACATAGAAAACATACATAGAAAACATACATAGAAAACATACATAGAAAACATACATAGAAAACATACATAGACAACATATATAGAAAACATACATAGAAAACATACATAGAAAACATACATACACATACATAGAAAACATACATAGAAAACATACATAGAAAACATACATAGAAAACATACATAGAAAACATACATAGAAAACATATATAGAAAACATACATAGAAAACATACATAGAAAACATACATAGAAAACATATATAGAAAACATACATAGAAAACATACATAGAAAACATACATAGAAAACATACATAGAAAACATACATAGAAAACATACATAGAAAACATACATAGAAAACATACATAGAAAACATACATAGAAAACATACATACACATACATAGAAAACATACATAGACAACATACATAGACAACATATATAGAACACATACATAGAAAACATGTATAGAAAACATACATAGACAACATATATAGAAAACATACATAGAAAACATACATAGAAAACATACATACACATACATAGAAAACATACATAGAAAACATACATAGAAAACATACATAGAAAACATACATAGAAAACATACATAGAAAACATACATAGAAAACATATATAGAAAACATACATAGAAAACATACATAGAAAACATACATAGAAAACATATATAGAAAACATACATAGAAAACATACATAGAAAACATACATAGAAAACATACATAGAAAACATACATAGAAAACATACATAGAAAACATACATAGAAAACATACATAGAAAACATACATAGAAAACATACATAGAAAACATACATAGAAAACATACATAGAAAACATACATACACATACATAGAAAACATACATAGACAACATACATAGAAAACATACATAGAAAACATACATACACATACATAGAAAACATACATAGAAAACATACATAGAAAACATACATAGACAACATATATAGAAAACATACATAGAAAACATACATAGAAAACATACATAGAAAACATACATAGAAAACATACATACACATACATAGAAAACATACATAGAAAACATACATAGAAAACATACATAGAAAACATATATAGAAAACATACATACACATACATAGAAAACATACATACACATACATAGAAAACATACATACACATACATAGAAAATATACATAGAAAACCTACATAGAAAACATACATAGAAAACATATATAGAAAACATACATAGAAAACATACATAGAAAACATACATAGAAAACATACATACACATACATAGAAAACATACATAGACAACATACATAGAAAACATACATAGACAACATACATAGAAAACATACATACACATACATAGAAAACATATATTGAAAACATACATAGAAAACATACATAGAAAACATACATACACATACATAGAAAACATACATAGACAACATATATAGAAAACATACATAGAAAACATACATAGAAAACATACATAGAAAACATACATACACATACATAGAAAACATACATAGACAACATATATAGAAAACATACATAGAAAACATACATAGAAAACATACATACACATACATAGAAAACATATATAGAAAACATACATAGAAAACATACATAGAAAACATACATACACATACATAGAAAACATACATAGACAACATATATAGAAAACATACATAGAAAACATACATAGAAAACATATATAGAAAACATATATAGAAAACATACATAGAAAACATACATAGAAAACATACATAGAAAACATACATACACATACATAGAAAACATACATAGAAAACATATATAGAAAACATACATAGAAAACATATATAGAAAACATACATACACATACATAGAAAACATACATAGAAAACATACATAGAAAACATACATAGAAACATACATAGAAAACATACATAGAAACATACATAGAAAACATACATAGACAACATACATAGACAACATACATAGAAAACATACATAGAAAACATATATAGAAAACATACATAGAAAACATACATACACATACATAGAAAACATACATAGAAAACATACATAGAAAACATACATACACATACATAGAAAACATACATAGAAAACATACATTACACATACATAGAAAACATACATAGACAACATATTATAGAAAACATACATAGAAAACATACATAGAAAACATACATAGAAAACATACATACACATACATAGAAAACATACATAGAAAACATACATAGAAACATACATAGAAACATACATAGACAACATACATACACATACATAGAGCAACATACATAGAAAACATACATAGACAACATACATACACATACATAGACAACATACATAGAAACATACATAGAAAACATATATAGACAACATACATACAACATACATTAGAAACATACATACACATACATAGAAAACATACATACACATACATAGAAAACATACATAGAAAACATACATACACATACATAGAAAACATACATACACATACATAGAAAACATACATAGAAAACATATATAGAAAACATACATACACATACATAGAAAACATACATAGAAAACATACATAGAAAACATACATACACATATATAGAAAACATACATAGACAACATACATAGAAAACATACATAGAAAACATATATAGAAAACATACATAGACAACATACATAGAAAACATACATAGAAAACATACATAGAAAACATACATAGACAACATACATAGAAAACATACATAGACAACATACATAGAAAACATACATAGAAAACATATATAGAAAACATACATAGAAAACATACATAGAAAACATACATAGAAAACATACATAGAAAACATACATAGAAAACATACATACACATACATAGAAAACATACATAGAAAACATACATAGACAACATACATAGAAAACATATATAGAAAACATACATACACATACATAGAAAACATACATAGAAAACATACATAGAAAACATACATAGAAAACATATATAGAAAACATACATAGAAAACATACATAGAAAACATACATACACATACATAGAAAACATACATAGAAAACATACATAGAAAACATACATAGAAAACATACATAGACAACATATATAGAAAACATACATAGAAAACATATATAGAAAACATACATAGAAAACATACATAGAAAACATACATACACATACATAGAAAACATACATAGAAAACATACATAGAAAACATACATAGAAAACATACATACACATACATAGAAAACATACATAGACAACATATATAGAAAACATACATAGAAAACATACATAGAAAACATACATAGAAAACATACATAGAAAACATATATAGAAAACATACATAGAAAACATACATACACATACATAGAAAACATACATAGAAAACATACATACACATACATAGAAAACATACATAGAAAACATACATAGAAAACATACATAGAAAACATACATAGAAAACATACATACACATACATAGAAAACATACATAGAAAACATATATAGAAAACATACATAGAAAACATACATAGAAAACATACATAGAAAACATACATAGAAAACATATATAGAAAACATACATAGAAAACATACATAGAAAACATACATAGAAAACATACATAGAAAACATACATAGAAAACATACATACACATACATAGAAAACATACATAGACAACATATATAGAAAACATACATAGAAAACATACATAGAAAACATACATAGAAAACATACATAGAAAACATACATAGAAAACATACATACACATATATAGAAAACATACATAGACAACATATATAGAAAACATACATAGAAAACATACATAGAAAACATACATAGAAAACATACATACACATACATAGAAAACATACATAGACAACATATATAGAAAACATACATAGAAAACATACATAGAAAACATACATAGAAAACATACATAGACAACATACATAGAAAACATATATAGAAAACATACATAGAAAACATATATAGAAAACATACATAGAAAACATACATAGAAAACATACATAGAAAACATACATAGACAACATACATACACATACATAGACAACATACATAGAAAACATACATACACATACATAGAAAACATACATAGAAAACATACATAGACAACATACATACACATACATAGACAACATACATAGAAAACATACATAGACAACATACATACACATACATAGAAAACATACATACACATACATAGAAAACATACATACACATACATAGAAAACATACATAGAAAACATACATAGAAAACATACATACACATATATAGAAAACATACATAGACAACATACATAGAAAACATACATAGAAAACATATATAGAAAACATACATAGACAACATATATAGAAAACATACATAGAAAACATACATAGAAAACATACATAGAAAACATACATAGAAAACATACATAGAAAACATTCATAGAAAACATACATAGAAAACATACATAGAAAACATTCATAGAAAACATACATAGAAAACATACATAGAAAACATACATAGAAAACATACATAGAAAACATACATAGAAAACATACATAGAAAACATACATAGAAAACATACATAGAAAACATACATAGAAAACATACATACACATACATAGAAAACATACATAGAAAACATACATACACATACATAGAAAACATATATAGACAACATATATAGAAAACATACATAGAAAACATACATAGAAAACATACATACACATATATAGAAAACATACATACACATACATAGAAAACATACATACACATATATAGAAAACATACATAGAAAACATATATAGAAAACATACATAGAAAACATACATAGAAAACATACATAGAAAACATACATACACATACATAGAAAACATACATAGAAAACATACATAGAAAACATACATAGAAAACATACATAGAAAACATATATAGAAAACATACATAGAAAACATACATAGACAACATATATAGAAAACATACATAGAAAACATACATAGAAAACATACATACACATACATAGAAAACATACATAGAAAACATACATAGAAAACATACATAGAAAACATACATAGACAACATACATAGAAAACATACATACACATACATAGAAAACATACATAGACAACATACATAGAAAACATACATAGACAACATATATAGAAAACATACATAGAAAACATACATACACATACATAGAAAAGATACATAGAAAACATACATAGAAAACATACATAGAAAACATACATAGAAAACATATATAGAAAACATACATAGACATACATAGACAACATACATAGAAAACATACATAGACATACATAGACAACATACATAGAAAACATACATAGACATACATAGACAACATACATAGAAAACATACATAGAAAACATACATAGAAAACATACATAGAAAACATACATAGAAAACATACATAGAAAACATACATAGAAAACATACATACACATACATAGAAAACATACATAGAAAACATACATAGAAAACATACATAGAAAACATATATAGAAAACATACATAGAAAACATACATAGAAAACATACATACACATACATAGAAAACATACATAGAAAACATACATAGAAAACATACATAGAAAACATACATAGAAAACATACATAGACAACATATATAGAAAACATACATAGAAAACATACATAGAAAACATACATACACATACATAGAAAACATACATAGAAAACATATATACACATACATAGAAAACATACATAGACAACATACATAGAAAACATACATAGAAAACATACATACACATACATAGAAAACATACATAGAAAACATACATAGAAAACATACATAGACAACATATATAGAAAACATACATAGAAAACATACATAGAAAACATACATAGAAAACATACATAGAAAACATACATAGAAAACATACATAGAAAACATACATACACATACATAGAAAACATACATAGAAAACATACATACACATACATAGAAAACATACATAGAAAACATACATAGAAAACATACATAGAAAACATACATAGAAAACATACATAGAAAACATATATACACATACATAGAAAACATACATAGAAAACATACATAGAAAACATACATAGAAAACATACATAGAAAACATATATACACATACATAGAAAACATACATAGAAAACATATATACACATACATAGAAAACATACATACACATACATAGAAAACATACATAGAAAACATACATAGAAAACATACATAGAAAACATACATACACATACATAGAAAACATACATAGAAAACATACATACACATATATAGAAAACATACATACACATACATAGAAAACATACATAGAAAACATACATAGAAAACATACATACACATACATAGAAAACATACATACACATACATAGAAAACATACATAGAAAACATACATAGAAAACATACATAGAAAACATACATAGAAAACATACATAGAAAACATACATAGAAAACATACATAGAAAACATACATACACATACATAGAAAACATACATAGACAACATATATAGAAAACATACATACACATACATAGAAAACATACATAGAAAACATACATACACATATATAGAAAACATACATACACATACATAGAAAACATACATAGAAAACATACATAGAAAACATACATAGAAAACATACATAGAAAACATACATACACATACATAGAAAACATACATAGAAAACATACATACACATACATAGAAAACATACATAGAAAACATACATAGAAAACATACATAGAAAACATACATACACATACATAGAAAACATACATACACATATATAGAAAACATACATACACATATATAGAAAACATACATACACATACATAGAAAACATACATAGAAAACATACATAGAAAACATACATAGAAAACATACATAGAAAACATACATAGACATACATAGAAAACATACATACACATATATAGAAAACATACATAGAAAACATACATAGAAAACATACATACACATACATAGAAAACATACATACACATATATAGAAAACATACATACACATATATAGAAAACATACATACACATACATAGAAAACATACATAGAAAACATACTTAGAAAACATACATAGAAAACATACATAGAAAACATACATAGAAAACATACATAGACATATATAGAAAACATACATACACATACATAGAAAACATACATAGAAAACATACATACACATACATAGAAAACATACATAGAAAACATACATACACATACATAGAAAACATACATAGAAAACATACATAGAAAACATACATAGAAAACATACATACACATACATAGAAAACATACATACACATACATAGAAAACATACATACACATACATAGAAAACATACATAGAAAACATACATAGAAAACATACATACACATACATAGAAAACATACATACACATACATAGAAAACATACATAGAAAACATACATACACATACATAGAAAACATACATACACATATATAGAAAACATATATAGAAAACATACATAGAAAACATACATACACATACATAGAAAACATACATAGTAAACATATATAGAAAACATACATAGAAAACATATATAGAAAACATACATAGAAAACATACATACACATACATAGAAAACATACATAGAAAACATATATAGAAAACATACATAGAAAACATATATAGAAAACATACATAGAAAACATACATAGAAAACATACATACACATACATAGAAAACATATATAGAAAACATACATAGAAAACATACATAGAAAACATACATAGAAAACATATATAGAAAACATATATAGAAAACATACATAAAAAACATATATAGAAAACATACATACACATACATACACATACATAGAAAACATACATAGAAAACATACATACACATACATAGAAAACATACATAGAAAACATACATAGAAAACATACATACATACATAGAAAACATACATAGAAAACATACATAGAAAACATACATAGAAAACATACATAGAAAACATACATAGAAAACATACATAGAAAACATACATAGAAAACATACATAGAAAACATACATACACATACATAGAAAACATACATAGAAAACATACATAGAAAACATACATACACATACATAGAAAACATACATACACATATATAGAAAACATACATAGAAAACATACATACACATACATAGAAAACATACATACACATACATAGAAAACATACATACACATATATAGAAAACATACATACACATACATAGAAAACATACATACACATATATAGAAAACATACATAGAAAACATACATACACATACATAGAAAACATACATACACATACATAGAAAACATACATAGAAAACATACATACACATATATAGAAAACATACATACACATATATAGAAAACATACATACACATACATAGAAAACATACATACACATACATAGAAAACATACATAGAAAACATACATACACATATATAGAAAACATACATAGAAAACATACATACACATATATAGAAAACATACATACACATATATAGAAAACATACATACACATACATAGAAAACATACATACACATACATAGAAAACATACATAGAAAACATACATACACATACATAGAAAACATACATACACATATATAGAAAACATACATAGAAAACATACATACACATATATAGAAAACATACATAGAAAACATACATACACATACATAGAAAACATACATACACATATATAGAAAACATACATAGAAAACATATATAGAAAACATACATACACATATATAGAAAACATACATACACATACATAGAAAACATACATAGAAAACATACATAGAAAACATACATAGAAAACATACATAGAAAACATACATAGAAAACATACATAGAAAACATACATAGAAAACATACATAGAAAACATATATAGAAAACATACATAGAAAACATACATAGAAAACATACATACACATACATAGAAAACATACATAGAAAACATACATAGAAAACATACATAGAAAACATACATAGAAAACATATATAGAAAACATACATACACATACATAGAAAACATACATAGAAAACATACATACACATACATAGAAAACATACATACACATACATAGAAAATATACATAGAAAACCTACATAGAAAACATACATAGAAAACATATATAGAAAACATACATAGAAAACATACATAGAAAACATACATAGAAAACATACATACACATACATAGAAAACATACATAGACAACATACATAGAAAACATACATAGAAAACATACATAGAAAACATACATACACATACATAGAAAACATATATAGAAAACATACATAGAAAACATACATAGAAAACATACATACACATACATAGAAAACATACATAGACAACATATATAGAAAACATACATAGAAAACATACATAGAAAACATACATAGAAAACATACATACACATACATAGAAAACATACATAGACAACATATATAGAAAACATACATAGAAAACATACATAGAAAACATACATAGAAAACATACATACACATACATAGAAAACATATATAGAAAACATACATAGAAAACATACATAGAAAACATACATACACATACATAGAAAACATACATAGACAACATATATAGAAAACATACATAGAAAACATACATAGAAAACATATATAGAAAACATATATAGAAAACATACATAGAAAACATACATAGAAAACATACATAGAAAACATACATACACATACATAGAAAACATACATAGAAAACATATATAGAAAACATACATAGAAAACATATATAGAAAACATACATACACATACATAGAAAACATACATAGAAAACATACATAGAAAACATACATAGAAAACATACATAGAAAACATACATAGAAAACATACATAGACAACATACATAGACAACATACATAGAAAACATACATAGAAAACATACATAGAAAACATATATAGAAAACATACATAGAAAACATACATACACATACATAGAAAACATACATAGAAAACATACATAGAAAACATACATACACATACATAGAAAACATACATAGAAAACATACATACACATACATAGAAAACATACATAGACAACATATATAGAAAACATACATAGAAAACATACATAGAAAACATACATAGAAAACATACATACACATACATAGAAAACATACATAGAAAACATACATAGAAAACATACATAGAAAACATACATAGACAACATACATACACATACATAGACAACATACATAGAAAACATACATAGACAACATACATACACATACATAGACAACATACATAGAAAACATACATAGAAAACATATATAGACAACATACATACACATACATAGAAAACATACATACACATACATAGAAAACATACATACACATACATAGAAAACATACATAGAAAACATACATACACATACATAGAAAACATACATACACATACATAGAAAACATACATAGAAAACATATATAGAAAACATACATACACATACATAGAAAACATACATAGAAAACATACATAGAAAACATACATACACATATATAGAAAACATACATAGACAACATACATAGAAAACATACATAGAAAACATATATAGAAAACATACATAGACAACATACATAGAAAACATACATAGAAAACATACATAGAAAACATACATAGAAAACATACATAGACAACATACATAGAAAACATACATAGACAACATACATAGAAAACATACATAGAAAACATATATAGAAAACATACATAGAAAACATACATAGAAAACATACATAGAAAACATACATAGAAAACATACATAGAAAACATACATAGAAAACATACATACACATACATAGAAAACATACATAGAAAACATACATAGACAACATACATAGAAAACATATATAGAAAACATACATACACATACATAGAAAACATACATAGAAAACATACATAGAAAACATACATAGAAAACATATATAGAAAACATACATAGAAAACATACATAGAAAACATACATACACATACATAGAAAACAAACATACATAGAAAACATACATAGAAAACATACATAGAAAACATACATAGAAAACATACATAGACAACATATATAGAAAACATACATAGAAAACATATATAGAAAACATACATAGAAAACATACATAGAAAACATACATACACATACATAGAAAACATACATAGAAAACATACATAGAAAACATACATAGAAAACATACATACACATACATAGAAAACATACATAGACAACATATATAGAAAACATACATAGAAAACATACATAGAAAACATACATAGAAAACATACATAGAAAACATATATAGAAAACATACATAGAAAACATACATACACATACATAGAAAACATACATAGAAAACATACATACACATACATAGAAAACATACATAGAAAACATACATAGAAAACATACATAGAAAACATACATAGAAAACATACATACACATACATAGAAAACATACATAGAAAACATATATAGAAAACATACATAGAAAACATACATAGAAAACATACATAGAAAACATACATAGAAAACATACATAGAAAACATATATAGAAAACATACATAGAAAACATACATAGAAAACATACATAGAAAACATACATAGAAAACATACATAGAAAACATACATACACATACATAGAAAACATACATACACAACATATATAGAAAACATACATAGAAAACATACATAGAAAACATACATAGAAAACATACATAGAAAACATACATAGAAAACATACATACACATATATAGAAAACATACATAGACAACATATATAGAAAACATACATAGAAAACATACATAGAAAACATACATAGAAAACATACATACACATACATAGAAAACATACATAGACAACATATATAGAAAACATACATAGAAAACATACATAGAAAACATACATAGAAAACATACATAGACAACATACATAGAAAACATATATAGAAAACATACATAGAAAACATATATAGAAAACATACATAGAAAACATACATAGAAAACATACATAGAAAACATACATAGACAACATACATACACATACATAGACAACATACATAGAAAACATACATACACATACATAGAAAACATACATAGAAAACATACATAGACAACATACATACACATACATAGACAACATACATAGAAAACATACATAGAAAACATATATAGACAACATACATACACATACATAGAAAACATACATACACATACATAGAAAACATACATACACATACATAGAAAACATACATAGAAAACATACATAGAAAACATACATACACATATATAGAAAACATACATAGACAACATACATAGAAAACATACATAGAAAACATATATAGAAAACATACATAGACAACATATATAGAAAACATACATAGAAAACATACATAGAAAACATACATAGAAAACATACATAGAAAACATACATAGAAAACATACATAGAAAACATTCATAGAAAACATACATAGAAAACATACATAGAAAACATTCATAGAAAACATAGAAAACATACATAGAAAACATACATAGAAAACATACATAGAAAACATACATAGAAAACATACATAGAAAACATACATAGAAAACATACATAGAAAACATACATAGAAAACATACATACACATACATAGAAAACATACATAGAAAACATACATACACATACATAGAAAACATATATAGACAACATATATAGAAAACATACATAGAAAACATACATAGAAAACATACATACACATATATAGAAAACATACATACACATACATAGAAAACATACATACACATATATAGAAAACATACATAGAAAACATACATACACATACATAGAAAACATACATAGACAACATATATAGAAAACATACATAGAAAACATACATAGAAAACATACATAGAAAACATACATACACATACATAGAAAACATACATAGACAACATATATAGAAAACATACATAGAAAACATACATAGAAAACATACATAGAAAACATACATACACATACATAGAAAACATATATAGAAAACATACATAGAAAACATACATAGAAAACATACATACACATACATAGAAAACATACATAGAAAACATACATAGAAAACATACATAGAAAACATACATAGAAAACATATATAGAAAACATATATAGAAAACATACATAGAAAACATACATAGAAAACATACATAGAAAACATACATACACATACATAGAAAACATACATAGAAAACATATATAGAAAACATACATAGAAAACATATATAGAAAACATACATACACATACATAGAAAACATACATAGAAAACATACATAGAAAACATACATAGAAAACATACATAGAAAACATACATAGAAAACATACATAGACAACATACATAGACAACATACATAGAAAACATACATAGAAAACATACATAGAAAACATATATAGAAAACATACATAGAAAACATACATACACATACATAGAAAACATACATAGAAAACATACATAGAAAACATACATACACATACATAGAAAACATACATAGAAAACATACATACACATACATAGAAAACATACATAGACAACATATATAGAAAACATACATAGAAAACATACATAGAAAACATACATAGAAAACATACATACACATACATAGAAAACATACATAGAAAACATACATAGAAAACATACATAGAAAACATACATAGACAACATACATACACATACATAGACAACATACATAGAAAACATACATAGACAACATACATACACATACATAGACAACATACATAGAAAACATACATAGAAAACATATATAGACAACATACATACACATACATAGAAAACATACATACACATACATAGAAAACATACATACACATACATAGAAAACATACATAGAAAACATACATACACATACATAGAAAACATACATACACATACATAGAAAACATACATAGAAAACATATATAGAAAACATACATACACATACATAGAAAACATACATAGAAAACATACATAGAAAACATACATACACATATATAGAAAACATACATAGACAACATACATAGAAAACATACATAGAAAACATATATAGAAAACATACATAGACAACATACATAGAAAACATACATAGAAAACATACATAGAAAACATACATAGAAAACATACATAGACAACATACATAGAAAACATACATAGACAACATACATAGAAAACATACATAGAAAACATACATAGAAAACATACATAGAAAACATACATAGAAAACATACATAGAAAACATACATAGAAAACATACATAGAAAACATACATAGAAAACATACATACACATACATAGAAAACATACATAGAAAACATACATAGACAACATACATAGAAAACATATATAGAAAACATACATACACATACATAGAAAACATACATAGAAAACATACATAGAAAACATACATAGAAAACATATATAGAAAACATACATAGAAAACATACATAGAAAACATACATACACATACATAGAAAACATACATAGAAAACATACATAGAAAACATACATAGAAAACATACATAGAAAACATACATAGACAACATATATAGAAAACATACATAGAAAACATATATAGAAAACATACATAGAAAACATACATAGAAAACATACATACACATACATAGAAAACATACATAGAAAACATACATAGAAAACATACATAGAAAACATACATACACATACATAGAAAACATACATAGACAACATATATAGAAAACATACATAGAAAACATACATAGAAAACATACATAGAAAACATATATAGAAAACATACATAGAAAACATACATACACATACATAGAAAACATACATAGAAAACATACATACACATACATAGAAAACATACATAGAAAACATACATAGAAAACATACATAGAAAACATACATAGAAAACATACATACACATACATAGAAAACATACATAGAAAACATATAGAAAACATACATAGAAAACATACATAGAAAACATACATAGAAAACATACATAGAAAACATACATAGAAAACATATATAGAAAACATACATAGAAAACATACATAGAAAACATACATAGAAAACATACATAGAAAACATACATAGAAAACATACATACACATACATAGAAAACATACATACACAACATATATAGAAAACATACATAGAAAACATACATAGAAAACATACATAGAAAACATACATAGAAAACATACATAGAAAACATACATACACATATATAGAAAACATACATAGACAACATATATAGAAAACATACATAGAAAACATACATAGAAAACATACATAGAAAACATACATACACATACATAGAAAACATACATAGACAACATATATAGAAAACATACATAGAAAACATACATAGAAAACATACATAGAAAACATACATAGACATACATAGAAAACATACATAGAAAACATACATACACATACATAGAAAACATACATAGACAACATATATAGAAAACATACATAGAAAACATACATAGAAAACATACATAGAAAACATACATACACATACATAGAAAACATACATAGAAAACATACATAGAAAACATACATAGAAAACATACATAGACAACATACATACACATACATAGACAACATACATAGAAAACATACATAGACAACATACATACACATACATAGACAACATACATAGAAAACATACATAGAAAACATATATAGACAACATACATACACATACATAGAAAACATACATACACATACATAGAAAACATACATACACATACATAGAAAACATACATAGAAAACATACATACACATACATAGAAAACATACATACACATACATAGAAAACATACATAGAAAACATATATAGAAAACATACATACACATACATAGAAAACATACATAGAAAACATACATAGAAAACATACATACACATATATAGAAAACATACATAGACAACATACATAGAAAACATACATAGAAAACATATATAGAAAACATACATAGACAACATACATAGAAAACATACATAGAAAACATACATAGAAAACATACATAGAAAACATACATAGACAACATACATAGAAAACATACATAGACAACATACATAGAAAACATACATAGAAAACATATATAGAAAACATACATAGAAAACATACATAGAAAACATACATAGAAAACATACATAGAAAACATACATAGAAAACATACATAGAAAACATACATACACATACATAGAAAACATACATAGAAAACATACATAGACAACATACATAGAAAACATATATAGAAAACATACATACACATACATAGAAAACATACATAGAAAACATACATAGAAAACATACATAGAAAACATATATAGAAAACATACATAGAAAACATACATAGAAAACATACATACACATACATAGAAAACATACATAGAAAACATACATAGAAAACATACATAGAAAACATACATAGAAAACATACATAGACAACATATATAGAAAACATACATAGAAAACATATATAGAAAACATACATAGAAAACATACATAGAAAACATACATACACATACATAGAAAACATACATAGAAAACATACATAGAAAACATACATAGAAAACATACATACACATACATAGAAAACATACATAGACAACATATATAGAAAACATACATAGAAAACATACATAGAAAACATACATAGAAAACATATATAGAAAACATACATAGAAAACATACATACACATACATAGAAAACATACATAGAAAACATACATACACATACATAGAAAACATACATAGAAAACATACATAGAAAACATACATAGAAAACATACATAGAAAACATACATACACATACATAGAAAACATACATAGAAAACATATATAGAAAACATACATAGAAAACATACATAGAAACATACATAGAAAACATACATAGAAAACATACATAGAAAACATATATAGAAAACATACATAGAAAACATACATAGAAAACATACATAGAAAACATACATAGAAAACATACATAGAAAACATACATACACATACATAGAAAACATACATACACAACATATATAGAAAACATACATAGAAAACATACATAGAAAACATACATAGAAAACATACATAGAAAACATACATAGAAAACATACATACACATATATAGAAAACATACATAGACAACATATATAGAAAACATACATAGAAAACATACATAGAAAACATACATAGAAAACATACATACACATACATAGAAAA
Source organism: Oncorhynchus kisutch (assembly GCF_002021735.2). Classification (NCBI taxonomy): domain Eukaryota; kingdom Metazoa; phylum Chordata; class Actinopteri; order Salmoniformes; family Salmonidae; genus Oncorhynchus; species Oncorhynchus kisutch. The sequence goes on along the minus strand of NC_034198.2, from coordinate 42,842,039 downwards.
CATACATAGAAAACATACATAGACAACATACATAGAAAACATATATAGAAAACATACATACACATACATAGAAAACATACATAGAAAACATACATAGAAAACATACATAGAAAACATATATAGAAAACATACATAGAAAACATACATAGAAAACATACATACACATACATAGAAAACATACATAGAAAACATACATAGAAAACATACATAGAAAACATACATAGAAAACATACATAGACAACATATATAGAAAACATACATAGAAAACATATATAGAAAACATACATAGAAAACATACATAGAAAACATACATACACATACATAGAAAACATACATAGAAAACATACATAGAAAACATACATAGAAAACATACATACACATACATAGAAAACATACATAGACAACATATATAGAAAACATACATAGAAAACATACATAGAAAACATACATAGAAAACATATATAGAAAACATACATAGAAAACATACATACACATACATAGAAAACATACATAGAAAACATACATACACATACATAGAAAACATACATAGAAAACATACATAGAAAACATACATAGAAAACATACATAGAAAACATACATACACATACATAGAAAACATACATAGAAAACATATATAGAAAACATACATAGAAAACATACATAGAAAACATACATAGAAAACATACATAGAAAACATACATAGAAAACATATATAGAAAACATACATAGAAAACATACATAGAAAACATACATAGAAAACATACATAGAAAACATACATAGAAAACATACATACACATACATAGAAAACATACATACACAACATATATAGAAAACATACATAGAAAACATACATAGAAAACATACATAGAAAACATACATAGAAAACATACATAGAAAACATACATACACATATATAGAAAACATACATAGACAACATATATAGAAAACATACATAGAAAACATACATAGAAAACATACATAGAAAACATACATACACATACATAGAAAACATACATAGACAACATATATAGAAAACATACATAGAAAACATACATAGAAAACATACATAGAAAACATACATAGACAACATACATAGAAAACATATATAGAAAACATACATAGAAAACATATATAGAAAACATACATAGAAAACATACATAGAAAACATACATAGAAAACATACATAGACAACATACATACACATACATAGACAACATACATAGAAAACATACATACACATACATAGAAAACATACATAGACAACATACATACACATACATAGACAACATACATAGAAAACATACATAGAAAACATATATAGACAACATACATACACATACATAGAAAACATACATACACATACATAGAAAACATACATACACATACATAGAAAACATACATAGAAAACATACATAGAAAACATACATACACATATATAGAAAACATACATAGACAACATACATAGAAAACATACATAGAAAACATATATAGAAAACATACATAGACAACATATATAGAAAACATACATAGAAAACATACATAGAAAACATACATAGAAAACATACATAGAAAACATACATAGAAAACATACATAGAAAACATTCATAGAAAACATACATAGAAAACATACATAGAAAACATTCATAGAAAACATACATAGAAAACATACATAGAAAACATACATAGAAAACATACATAGAAAACATACATAGAAAACATACATAGAAAACATACATAGAAAACATACATAGAAAACATACATAGAAAACATACATACACATACATAGAAAACATACATAGAAAACATACATACACATACATAGAAAACATATATAGACAACATATATAGAAAACATACATAGAAAACATACATAGAAAACATACATACACATATATAGAAAACATACATACACATACATAGAAAACATACATACACATATATAGAAAACATACATAGAAAACATATATAGAAAACATACATAGAAAACATACATAGAAAACATACATAGAAAACATACATACACATACATAGAAAACATACATAGAAAACATACATAGAAAACATACATAGAAAACATACATAGAAAACATATATAGAAAACATACATAGAAAACATACATAGACAACATATATAGAAAACATACATAGAAAACATACATAGAAAACATACATACACATACATAGAAAACATACATAGAAAACATACATGAGAAAACATACATAGAAAACAATACATAGACAACATACATAGAAAACATACATACACAATCATAGAAAACATACATAGACAAACATACATAGAAAACATACATAGACAACATATATAGAAAACATACATAGAAAACATACATACACATACATAGAAAAGATACATAGAAAACATACATAGAAAACATACATAGAAAACATATATAGAAAACATACATAGACATACATAGACAACATACATAGAAAACATACATAGACATACATAGACAACATACATAGAAAACATACATAGACATACATAGACAACATACATAGAAAACATACATAGAAAACATATATAGAAAACATACATAGAAAACATACATAGAAAACATACATAGAAAACATACATAGAAAACATACATAGAAAACATACATACACATACATAGAAAACATACATAGAAAACATACATAGAAAACATACATAGAAAACATATATAGAAAACATACATAGAAAACATACATAGAAAACATACATACACATACATAGAAAACATACATAGAAAACATACATAGAAAACATACATAGAAAACATACATAGACAACATATATAGAAAACATACATAGAAAACATACATAGAAAACATACATACACATACATAGAAAACATATATACACATACATAGAAAACATACATAGACAACATACATAGAAAACATACATACACATACATAGAAAACATACATAGAAAACATACATAGAAAACATACATAGACAACATATATAGAAAACATACATAGAAAACATACATAGAAAACATACATAGAAAACATACATAGAAAACATACATAGAAAACATACATAGAAAACATACATACACATACATAGAAAACATACATAGAAAACATACATACACATACATAGAAAACATACATAGAAAACATACATAGAAAACATACATAGAAAACATACATAGAAAACATACATAGAAAACATACATAGAAAACATACATAGAAAACATATATACACATACATAGAAAACATACATAGAAAACATACATAGAAAACATACATAGAAAACATACATAGAAAACATACATAGAAAACATATATACACATACATAGAAAACATACATAGAAAACATATATACACATACATAGAAAACATACATACACATACATAGAAAACATACATAGAAAACATACATAGAAAACATACATAGAAAACATACATACACATACATAGAAAACATACATAGAAAACATACATACACATATATAGAAAACATACATACACATACATAGAAAACATACATAGAAAACATACATAGAAAACATACATACACATACATAGAAAACATACATACACATACATAGAAAACATACATAGAAAACATACATAGAAAACATACATAGAAAACATACATAGAAAACATACATAGAAAACATACATACACATACATAGAAAACATACATAGACAACATATATAGAAAACATACATACACATACATAGAAAACATACATAGAAAACATACATAGAAAACATACATAGAAAACATACATACACATACATAGAAAACATACATAGAAAACATACATAGAAAACATACATAGAAAACATACATACACATACATAGAAAACATACATACACATATATAGAAAACATACATACACATATATAGAAAACATACATACACATACATAGAAAACATACATAGAAAACATACATAGAAAACATACATAGAAAACATACATAGAAAACATACATAGACATACATAGAAAACATACATACACATATATAGAAAACATACATAGAAAACATACATAGAAAACATACATACACATACATAGAAAACATACATACACATATATAGAAAACATACATACACATATATAGAAAACATACATACACATACATAGAAAACATACATAGAAAACATACTTAGAAAACATACATAGAAAACATACATAGAAAACATACATAGAAAACATACATAGACATATATAGAAAACATACATACACATACATAGAAAACATACATAGAAAACATACATACACATACATAGAAAACATACATAGAAAACATACATACACATACATAGAAAACATACATAGAAACATACATAGAAAACATACATACACATACATAGAAAACATACATACACATACATAGAAACATACATACACATACATAGAAAACATACATAGAAAACATACATAGAAAACATACATACACATACATAGAAAACATACATACACATACATAGAAAACATACATAGAAAACATACATACACATACATAGAAAACATACATACACATATATAGAAAACATATATAGAAAACATACATAGAAAACATACATACACATACATAGAAAACATACATAGAAAACATATATAGAAAACATACATAGAAACATATATAGAAAACATACATAGAAAACATACATACACATACATAGAAAACATACATAGAAAACATATATAGAAAAACATACATAGAAAACATATATAGAAAACATACATAGAAAACATACATAGAAAACATACATACACATACATAGAAAACATATATAGAAAACATACATAGAAAACATACATAGAAACATACATACACATACATAGAAAACATACATAGAAAACATATATAGAAAACATACATAGAAAACATACATAGAAAACATATATAGAAAACATATATAGAAAACATACATAGAAAACATATATAGAAAACATACATACACATACATACACATACATAGAAAACATACATAGAAAACATACATACACATACATAGAAACATACATAGAAAACATACATAGAAAACATACATACACATACATAGAAAACATACATAGAAAAACATACATAGAAAAACATACATAGAAAACATACATAGAAACATACATAGAAAACATACGAAAACATACATAGAAACTACATAGAAAACATACATACACATACATAGAAAACATACATAGAAAACATACATAGAAAACATACATACACATACATAGAAAACATACATACACATATACAGAAAACATACATAGAAAACATACATACACATACATAGAAAACATACATACACATACATAGAAAACATACATACACATATATAGAAAACATACATACACATACATAGAAAACATACATACACATATATAGAAAACATACATAGAAAACATACATACACATACATAGAAAACATACATACACATACATAGAAAACATACATACACATACATAGAAAACATACATAGAAAACATACATACACATATATAGAAAACATACATAGAAAACATACATACACATATATAGAAAACATACATACACATATATAGAAAACATACATACACATACATAGAAAACATACATAGAAAACATACATACACATACATAGAAAACATACATACACATACATAGAAACATACATACACATATATAGAAAACATACATAGAAAACATACATACACATATATAGAAAACATACATAGAAAACATACATACACATACATAGAAAACATACATACACATATATAGAAAACATACATAGAAAACATATATAGAAACATACATACACATATATAGAAAACATACATACACATACATAGAAACATACATAGAAAACATACATAGAAAACATACATAGAAAACATACATAGAAAACATACATAGACAACATACATAGAAAACATACATAGAAAACATACATAGAAAACATACATACACATACATAGAAAACATACATAGACAACATACATAGAAAACATACATAGAAAACATATATAGAAAACATACATAGAAAACATACATAGAAAACATACATACACATACATAGAAAACATACATAGAAAACATACATAGAAAACATACATAGAAAACATACATAGAAAACATACATAGAAAACATACATAGAAAACATACATACACAACATACATACACATACATAGAAAACATACATAGAAAACATATATACACATACATAGAAAACATACATAGAAAACATACATAGAAAACATACATAGAAAACATACATAGAAAACATACATACACATACATAGAAAACATACATACACATACATAGAAAACATACATAGACAACATACATAGAAAACATACATACACATACATAGAAAACATACATAGACAACATACATAGAAAACATACATACACATACATAGAAAACATACATAGAAAACATACATGTGCTGTAGGTTTTGACAGGATTTTTTTTTTAGATGATATTTGCAGGCTATTGTTAACTTCTCTACAATTAGATAGATAGATACATTCAACTCCTCTTCTGTCATTACTTGTTGCCGTGGAGACTAAATCAACCCTTTGCTCACTGTAGTAATGTCATAAATTGATAAACTCCATTGAATCTTTCGTTCTTTTCCTTTTCCATCTCGGTGCAGCATGTTTAGGAACCGGGGTGAAAATGCAATAGGCCTCTAAAAGTAACAGGAAAGATTTTCAGTTTGACGGTAAAAGTTATTAAAAATGACCCAACATGTTTTTTCGATAAGTTTTCAGTTCGGATATTATGCATATTTTATGTGGTAGAAATACAATCAGCTTTTATGATGATGATAAATACCTTTACATACGGTCCCTAACTGTCCTAGAAATACAATCAGCTTTTATGATGATGATAAATACCTTTACATACGGTCCCTAACTGTCCTAGAAATACAATCAGCTTTTATGATGATGATAAATACCTTTACATACGGTCCCTAACTGTCCTAGAAATACAATCAGCTTTTATGATGCTGATAAATACCTTTACATATGGTCCCTAACTGTCCTAGAAATACAATCAGCTTTTATGATAATGATAAATACCTTTACAGACGGCCCCTAACTGTCCTAGAAATACAATCAGCTTTTATGATGTTGATAAATACCTTTACATACGGTCCCTAACTGTCCTAGAAATACAATCATCTTTTATGATGATGATAAATACCTTTACATACGGTCCCTAACTGTCCTAGAATACAATCAGCTTTTATGATGATGATAAATACCTTTACATACGGTCCCTAACTGTCCTAGAAATATACAATCAGCTTTTATGACGCTGATAAAGATGGCACATTTACAGACGGTCCCTAACTGTACTAGAAATACAATCAGCTTTTATGATGCTGATAAAGATGGCACCTTTACATACATACTTTACTAACTGTGGTTGAAATACTATCAGCTTTACAGACAGTATTTCTATACCACGGTTAGGGACCATCTGTAAAGGTGCCATCTTTATCAGCGTCATAAAAGCTGATGGTCCCTAACCGTGGTATAGAAATACTATGAGCTTTTATGACGCTGATAAAAATGGCACCTTTACAGACGGTCCCTAACCGCACATTCATTCTCAAGATGCTGAACGGAAGAAAAAAAATCATATTTCTTCACTCCGAGTCAAAATGTATACTTTTACTGCAATAAATGCTTAATTCTGCAGGAGAATCGCTATACAAATTATCACAAACATAGCTATCATCCTCTAATGACAGAAACACCTCTCTGTAGCCTATAGATATGAATGAGACAGTTATGGATTGTGAATGCATTGTTTTCTCTTTATGCGTTCTGCCCACCCTTCATCCACACAATATTTCATGACCCCAAATCCGCCCACCCCGCTTCTCTAACTGCTGGCTTTGAGTCCACCCGCGCGTTACTTGTGTGTGTGTGTGTGAGGTAGCATAGTGTGTGTGTGAGGTAGCATAGTGTGTGTGTGAGGTAGCATAGTGTGTGTGTGTGTGAGGTAGCATAGTGTGTGTATGTGTGAGGTAGCATAGTGTGTGTGTGTGAGGTAGCATAGTGTGTGTGTGAGGTAGCATAGTGTGTGTGTGTGTGAGGTACCATAGTGTGTGTGTGAGGTAGCATAGTGTGTGTGTATGTGAGGTAGCATAGTGTGTGTGTGAGGTAGCATAGTGTGTGTGTGAGGTAGCATAGTGTGTGTGTGTGTGAGGTAGCATAGTGTGTGTGTGAGGTAGCATAGTGTGTGTGTGAGGTAGCATAGTGTGTGTGTGAGGTAGCATAGTGTGTGTGTGAGGTAGCATAGTGTGTGTGTGAGGTAGCATAGTGTGTGTGTGAAGTAGCATAGTGTGTGTGTGAGGTAGCATAGTGTGTGTGTGAGGTAGCATAGTGTGTGTGTATGTGAGGTAGCATAGTGTGTGTGTATGTGAGGTAGCATAGTGTGTGTGTGAGGTAGCATAGTGTGTGTGTGTGTGAGGTACCATAGTGTGTGTGTGAGGTAGCATAGTGTGTGTGTGAGGTAGCATAGTGTGTGTGTGAGGTAGCATAGTGTGTGTGTGAGGTAGCATAGTGTGTGTGTGTGTGAGGTAGCATAGTGTGTGTGTATGTGAGGTAGCATAGTGTGTGTGTATGTGAGGTACCATAGTGTGTGTTGTGAGGTAGCATAGTGTGTGTGTGAGGTAGCATAGTGTTGTGTGTGAGATAGCATAGTGTGTGTGTGAGGTAGCATAGTGTGTGTGTGAGGTAGCATAGTGTGTGTGTATGTGAGGTAGCATAGTGTGTGTGTGAGGTAGCATAGTGTGTGCGTGAGGTAGCATAGTGTGTGTGTGTGTGTGAGGTAGCATAGTGTGTGTGTGAGGTAGCATAGTGTGTGTGTGAGGTAGCATAGTGTGTGTGTGAGGTAGCATAGTGTGTGTGTGAGGTAGCATAGTGTGTGTGTGAGGTAGCATAGTGTGTGTGTGTGTGAGGTAGCATAGTGTGTGTGTATGTGAGGTAGCATAGTGTGTGTGTGAGGTAGCATAGTGTGTGTGTGAGGTAGCATAGTGTGTGTGTGAGGTAGCATAGTGTGTGTGTGTGTGAGGTAGCATAGTGTGTGTGTATGTGAGGTAGCATAGTGTGTGTATGTGAGGTAGCATAGTGTGTGTTGTGAGGTAGCATAGTGTGTGTGTGAGGTAGCATAGTGTGTGTGTGAGGTAGCATAGTGTGTGTGTGAGGGTAGCATAGTGTGTGTGTTGAGGTAGCATAGTGTGTGTGTGAGGTAGCATAGTGTGTGTGTGAGGTAGCATAGTGTGTGTGTGAGGTAGCATAGTGTGTGTGTGAGGTAGCATAGTGTCTGTGTGAGGTAGCATAGTGTCTGTGTGAGGTAGCATAGTGTGTGTGGTGAGGTAGCATAGTGTGTGTGTGAGGTAGCATAGTGTGTGTGTGAGGTAGCATAGTGTGTGTGTGTGTGAGGTAGCATAGTGTGTGTGTGTGTGAGGTAGCATAGTGTCTGTGTGAGGTAGCATAGTGTCTGTGTGAGGTAGCATAGTGTGTGTGTGAGGTAGCATAGTGTGTGTGTGAGGTAGCATAGTGTGTGTGTGAGGTAGCATAGTGTGTGTGTGAGGTAGCATAGTGTGTGTGTATGTGAGGTAGCATAGTGGTGTGTATGTGAGGTAGCATAGTGTGTGCGTGAGGTAGCATAGTGTGTGTGTGTGTGAGGTAGCATAGTGTGTGTGTGTGAGGTAGCATAGTGTGTGTGTGTGAGGTAGCATAGTGTGTGTATGTGTGAGGTAGCATAGTGTGTGTGTGAGGTAGCATAGTGTGTGTGTGAGGTAGCATAGTGTGTGTGTGAGGTAGCATAGTGTGTGTGTGAGGTAGCATAGTGTGTGTGTGAGGTAGCATAGTGTGTGTGTGAGGTAGCATAGTGTGTGTGTGAGGTAGCATAGTGTGTGTGTGTGTGAGGTAGCATAGTGTGTGTGTATGTGAGGTAGCATAGTGTGTGTGTATGTGAGGTAGCATAGTGTGTGCGTGAGGTAGCATAGTGTGTGTGTGTGTGAGGTAGCATAGTGTGTGTGTGTGAGGTAGCATAGTGTGTGTGTGTGAGGTAGCATAGTGTGTGTATGTGTGAGGTAGCATAGTGTGTGTGTGAGGTAGCATAGTGTGTGTGTGAGGTAGCATAGTGTGTGTGTGAGGTAGCATAGTGTGTGTGTGTGTGTTTATTTTCGCGTGACTTACTAACCTGTGTATCTCTCTCTGAGGACTAGAGGAAGGGAGAGAGGGTGACGTTGAGAGAGAGACAGACAGAGAGAGATTTGTTGTTTTGCACTTTATATATTCACTTTGTATGTTGTCTACCTCACTTGCTTTGGCAATGTTAACACATGTTTCCCATGCCAATAAAGCCCTTGAATTGAATTGAATTGAGAGAGAGAGAGAGAGAGAGAGAGAGAGAGAGAGAGAGAGACAGAGAGAGAGATGCCAGAGGGAATAGTCTCACGATTCACAAATATGGTCATTAGTTTCTCAGAACAGAGGGGGAAACTAAATGTTCTCCTAGGTGTATAGCTAAGTCTCTTTCTCTCTCTCTCTCTCACTCTCAGACTTAACTACACACCTAAGAGAACATTTAGTTTCCCCTCTCTGTTCTGAGAAACGAATGACCATATTAGTGAATCGTGAGACTATTCCCTCTGGCATATCTCTCTCTCTCTCTCTCTCTCTCTCTCTCTCTCGGGAAAGGGAGAGAGAGATTCATGCTCCTTTCAAGCATTATAAATTCTTGCTGTAACAGATGGACAGACAGGTCTGCTCTATGTGTTGTACTGAGCTACCTGTCTCTGTTATGTATCATCACCCTCCTGGTTGAGAAGGTCAACCACTGAGCATTCTGGGGAGATTAGAACCATTCGTCTCCCAGGAACATTCTGTCACAGCCTGAACAGTTTTCCCCCCTCGTCCCAAAGAGGAGAGAGACATTTCTGTGTGCTTGTTTAGTGGAAGCAGGCTATAGGTACGAGTGACTGTCTGTGTGTGTGTTGTTTTTATGAATGAAGTGAGTCTCTAAACCTCCTCGATTCATCTACTACCTGTCTGTCCCAGATGGCACCCTATTCCCTTTAAAAATAAACTTAACCCAAAGGTTGCTAGATCGAATCCCCGAGCTGACAAGGTAAAAATCTGTCGTTCTGCCCCTGAACAAGGCAGTTAACCCCACTGTTCCCAGGCCGTCATTGAAAAATAAGAATTTGTTCTTAACTGACTTGGTTAAATAAAGGTAAAATAAAAACAATTATAATACCAAAAAGAACCCCACGGGCCCTGGCTAAAAAGAACCCCAGGAGCCCTGGCTAAATAGAACCCCAGGGGCCCTGGCTAAAAAGAACCCCAGGGGCCCTGGCTAAATAGAACCCCAGGGGCCCTGGCTAAAAAGAACCCCAGGGGCCCTGGCTAAATAGAACCCCAGGGGCCCTGGCTAAAAAGAACCCCACAGGCCCTGGCTAAATAGAACCCCACGGGCCCTGGCTAAAAAGAACCCCACAGGCCCTGGCTAAATAGAACCCCACGGGCCCTGGCTAAAAAGAACCCCACGGGCCCTGGCTAAATAGAACCCCACGGGCCCTGGCTAAATAGAACCCCACGGGCCCTGGCTAAAAAGAACCCCACGGGCCCTGGCTAAATAGAACCCCCACGGGCCCTGGCTAAAAAGAACCCCACGGGCCCAGGCTAAATAGAACCCCACAGGCCCTGGCTAAATAGAACCCCACGGGCCCTGGCTAAATAGAACCCCACGGGCCCTGGCTAAAAAGAACCCCACGGGCCCAGGCTAAATAGAACCCCACAGGCCCTGGCTAAATAGAACCCCACGGGCCCTGGCTAAATAGAACCCCACGGGCCCTGGCTAAATAGAACCCCACGGGCCCAGGCTAAATAGAACCCCACAGGCCCTGGCTAAATAGAACCCCACGGGCCCTGGCTAAAAAGAACCCCAGGGGCCCAGGCTAAATAGAACCCCACGGGCCCAGGCTAAAAAGAACCCCACAGGCCCTGGCTAAATAGAACCCCACAGGCCCTGGCTAAATAGAACCCCACGGGCCCTGGCTAAATAGAACCCCACGGGCCCAGGCTAAAAAGAACCCCACAGGCCCTGGCTAAATAGAACCCCACGGGCCCTGGCTAAATAGAACCCCACGGGCCCAGGCTAAAAAGAACCCCACGGGCCCAGGCTAAAAAGAACCCCACGGGCCCTGGCTAAATAGAACCCCACGGGCCCTGGCTAAATAGAACCCCACGGGCCCTGGCTAAATAGAACCCCACGGGCCCTGGCTAAATAGAACCCTACGGGCCCTGGCTAAATAGAACCCCACGGGCCCTGGCTAAATAGAACCCCACGGGCCCTGGCTAAATAGAACCCTACGGTCCCTGGCTAAATAGAACCCCATGGGCCCTGGCTAAATAGAACCCTACGGGCCCTGGCTAAATAGAACCCTACGGGCCCCACGGGCCCTGGCTAAATAGAACCCCATGGGCCCTGGCTAAATAGAACCCCATGGGCCCTGGCTAAATAGAACCCTACGGTCCCTGGCTAAATAGAACCCCATGGGCCCTGGCTAAATAGAACCCTACGGGCCCTGGCTAAATAGAACCCTACGGGCCCCACGGGCCCTGGCTAAATAGAACCCCACAACTCCTGGCTAAATAGAACCCCACGGACCCTGGCTAAATAGAACCCCACGGGCCCTGGCTAAATAGAACCCCATGGGCCCTGGCTAAATAGAACCCCACGGGCCCTGGCTAAATAGAACCCTACGGCCCCATGGGCCCTGGCAAAATAGAACCCTACGGGGCCCCACGGTACCTGGCTAAATAGAACCCCACGGTCCCTGGCTTAATAGAACCCCAGGGGCCCTGGCTAAAAAGAACCCCACAGGCCCAGGCTAAAAAGAACCCCACAGGCCCTGGCTAAATAGAACCCCACAGGCCCTGGCTAAATAGAACCCCACGGGCCCTGGCTAAATAGAACCCTACGGGCCCTGGCTAAATAGAACCCCACGGGCCCTGGCTAAATAGAACCCCATGGGCCCTGGCTAAATAGAACCCTACGGTCCCTGGCTAAATAGAACCCCAGGGGTCCTGGCTAAATAGAACCCCATGGGCCCTGGCTAAATAGAACCCTACGGCCCCTGGCTAAATAGAACCCCAGGGGTCCTGGCTAAATAGAACCCCAGGGGTCCTGGCTAAATAGAACCCCATGGGCCCTGGCTAAATAGAACCCCATGGGCCCTGGCTAAATAGAACCCTACGGGCCCTGGCTAAATAGAACCCTACGGGCCCCACCGGCCCTGGCTAAATAGAACCCCACAAGTCCTGGCTAAATAGAACCCCACGGACCCTGGCTAAATAGAACCCCACAGGCCCTGGCTAAATAGAACCCCATGGGCCCTGGCTAAATAGAACCCCACGGGCCCTGGCTAAATAGAACCCTACGGCCCCATGGGTCCTGGCAAAATAGAACCCTACGGGGCCCCACGGTACCTGGCTAAATAGAACCCCACGGGCCCTGACTAAATAGAACCCTACGGGCCCCATGTAACCTGGCTAAATAGAACCCCACGGACCCTGGCTAAATAGAACCCCACGGGCCCTTGCTAAATAGAACCCTACGGCCCCTGGCTAAATAGAACCCTACGGGCCCCACGGGCCCTGGCTAAATAGTACCCTACGGGCCCCACAGGCCCTGGCTAAATTGAACCCCACGGACCCTGGCTAAATAGAACCCCACGGGCCCTTGCTAAATGGAACCCTACGGGCCCTGGCTAAATAGTACCCTACGGGCCCCACGGGCCCTGGCTAAATAGAACCGTACGGGCCCTGGCTAAATAGAACCCCACGGGCCCTGGCTAAATAGAACCCCACGGGCCCTGGCTAAATACGTCCCCACGGGCCCTTGCAAAATAGAACCCTACGGGCCCTGGCTAAATAGAGCCCTACGGGCCCTGGCTACATAGAACCCTACGGGCCCCACGGTACCTGGCTAAATAGAACCCCACGGTCCCTGGCTAAATAGAACCCCACGGTCCCTGGCTAAATAGAACCCTATGGGCCCCATGTAACCTGGCTAAATAGAACCCCACAGACCCTGGCTAAATAGAACCCCACGGGCCCTGGCTAAATAGAACCCCACGGGCCCTGGCTAAATAGAACCCCACGGGCCCTGGCTAAATACGGTTTGCTAACGTTTTGCTCCGAGTTTGCTAGCGTTTTGCTCCGAGTTTGCTAGCGTTTCGCTCCGAGTTTGCTAGCGTTTCGCTCCGAGTTTGCTAGCGTTTCGCTCCGAGTTTGCTAGCGTTTCGCTCCGAGTTTGCTAGCGTTTCGCTCCGAGTTTGCTAGCGTTTTGCTAGCATTGGCACATACTGTAGCGTTAGCACATGGCATCATAAATTAATCAATCAAGCGGTACTGGAGAGGCGGGTCGAGGTCCAAGGGGCTTCTAAACAGCTACTACCCCCAAGCCAGGAGACATCCAATCAAATGGCTACCCAGACTATCTGCACCCCCCTTCTATGCTGCTACTCTCTGTTTATTATCTATGCATAATCACTTTAATAACTCTACCTACATGTACATATTACCTCAATTACCTTGAATAACCGGACATTGACTCTGTACCGGTAGTATGCCTCCACATTGACTCTGTACCGGTACCCCCTGTATATAGCTCTCCACATTGACTCTGTACCGGTACCCCCTGTATATAGCCTCCACATTGACTCTGTACCGGTACCCCCTGTATATAGCCTCACATTGACTCTGTACCGGTACCCCCTGTATATAGCCTCCACATTGACTCTGTACCGGTACCCCCTGTATATAGCCTCCACATTGACTCTGTACCGGTACCCCCTGTATATAGCCCTCCACATTGACTCTGTACCGGTACCCCCCTGTATATAGCCTCCACATTGAACTCTGTACCGGTACCCCCTGTATATAGCCTCCACATTGACTCTGTACCGGTACCCCCTGTATATAGCCTCCACATTGACTCTGTACCGGTACCCCCTGTATATAGCCTCCACATTGACTCTGTACCGGTACCCCCTGTATATAGCCTCCACATTGACTCTGTACCGTACCCCCTGTATATAGCCTCCACATTGACTCTGTACCGGTACCCGCTGTATATAGCCTCCACATTGACTCTGTACCGGTACCCCCCTGTATATAGCCTCCACATTGACTCTGTACCGGTACCCCCTGTATATAGCCTCCACATGACTCTGTACCGGTACCCCCTGTATATAGCCTCCACATTGACTCTGTACCGGTACCCCCTGTATATAGCCTCCACATTGACTCTGTACCGGTACCCCCTGTAGATAGCCTCCACATTGACTCTGTACCGTACCCCCTGTATATAGCCTCCACATTGACTCTGTACCGGTAACACCCTGTATATAGCCTCCACATTGACTCGTACCGGTACTCCCCTGTATATAGCCTCCACATTGACTCGTACCGGTACCCCCTGTATATAGCCTCCACATTGACTCTGTACCGGTACCCCCTGTATATAGCCTCCACATTGACTCTGTACCGGTACCCCCTGTATATAGCCTCCACATTGACTCGTACCGGTACCCCCTGTATATAGCCTCCACATTGACTCTGTACCGTAACACCCTGTATATAGTCTCCACATTGACTCTGTACCAGGTACCCCCTGTATATAGCCTCCACATTGACTCTGTACCGGTACCCCCTGTATATAGCCTCCACATTGACTCTGTACCGGTACCCCCTGTATATAGCCTCCACATTGACTCTGTACGGTACCCCCTGTATATAGCCTCCACATTGACTCTGTACCGGTACCCCCTGTATATAGCCTCCACATTGACTCTGTACCGTAACACCCTGTATATAGCCTCCACATTGACTCTGTACCGGTACCCCCTGTATATAGCCTCCACATTGACTCTGTACCGGTACCCCCTGTATATAGCCTCCACATTGACTCTGTACCGGTACCCCCTGTATATAGCCTCCACATTGACTCTGTACCGGTACCCCCTGTATATAGCCTCCACATTGACTCTGTACCGGTACCCCCTGTATATAGCCTCCACATTGACTCTGTACCGGTACCCCCTGTATATAGCCTCCACATTGACTCTGTACCGGTACCCCCTGTATATAGCCTCCACATTGACTCTGTACCGGTACCCCCTGTATATAGCCTCCACATTGACTCTGTACCGGTACCCCCTGTATATAGCCTCCACATTGACTCTGTACCGGTACCCCCTGTATATAGCCTCCACACTGACTCTGTACCGGTACCCCCTGTATATAGCCTCCACACTGACTCTGTACCGGTACCCCCTGTATATAGCCTCCACACTGACTCTGTACCGGTACCCCCTGTATATAGCCTCCACATTGACTCTGTACCGGTACCCCCTGTATATAGCCTCCACATTGACTCTGTACCGGTACCCCCTGTATATAGCCTCCACATTGACTCTGTACCGGTACCCCCTGTATATAGCCTCCACATTGACTCTGTACCGGTACCCCCTGTATATAGCCTCCACATTGACTCTGTACCGGTACCCCCTGTATATAGCCTCCACATTGACTCTGTACCGGTACCCCCTGTATATAGCCTCCACATTGACTCTGTACCGGTACCCCCTGTATATAGCCTCCACATTGACTCTGTACCGTAACACCCTGTATATAGCCTCCACATTGACTCTGTACCGGTACCCCCTGTATATAGCCTCCACATTGACTCTGTACCGGTACCCCCTGTATATAGCCTCCACATTGACTCTGTACCGGTACCCCCTGTATATAGCCTCCACATTGACTCTGTACCGGTACCCCCTGTATATAGCCTCCACATTGACTCTGTACCGGTACCCCCTGTATATAGCCTCCACATTGACTCTGTACCGGTACCCCCTGTATATAGCCTCCACATTGACTCTGTACCGGTACCCCCTGTATATAGCCTCCACATTGACTCTGTACCGGTACCCCCTGTATATAGCCTCCACATTGACTCTGTACCGGTACCACCTGTATATAGCCTCCACATTGACTCTGTACCGGTACCCCCTGTATATAGTCTCCACATTGACTCTGTACCGGTACCCCCTGTATATAGCCTCCACACTGACTCTGTACCGGTACCCCCTGTATATAGCCTCCACATTGACTCTGTACCGGTACCCCCTGTATATAGCCTCCACACTGACTCTGTACCGGTACCCCCTGTATATAGCCTCCACATTGACTCTGTACCGGTACCCCCTGTATATAGCCTCCACATTGACTCTGTACTGGTACCCCCTGTATATAGCCTCCACATTGACTCTGTACCGGTACCCCCTTTATATAGCCTCCACATTGACTCTGTACTGGTACCCCCTGTATATAGCCTCCACATTGACTCTGTACCGGTACCCCCTGTATATAGCCTCCACATTGACTCTGTACTGGTACCCCCTGTATATAGCCTCCACATTGACTCTGTACTGGTACCCCCTGTATATAGCCTCCATATTGACTCTGTACCGTAACACCCTGTATATAGCCTCCACATTGACTCTGTACCGGTACCCCCTGTATATAGCCTCCACATTGACTCTGTACTGGTACCCCCTGTATATAGCCTCCACATTGACTCTGTACTGGTACCCCCTGTATATAGCCTCCACATTGACTCTGTACTGGTACCCCCTGTATATAGCCTCCACATTGACTCTGTACCGATACCCCCTGTATATAGCCTCCACATTGACTCTGTACCGGTACCCCCTGTATATAGCCTCCACATTGACTCTGTACCGTAACACCCTGTATATAGCCTCCACATTGACTCTGTACCGGTACCCCCTGTATATAGCCTCCACATTGACTCTGTACTGGTACCCCCTGTATATAGCCTCCACATTGACTCTGTACTGGTACCCCCTGTATATAGCCTCCACATTGACTCTGTACTGGTACCCCCTGTATATAGCCTCCACATTGACTCTGTACCGATACCCCCTGTATATAGCCTCCACATTGACTCTGTACCGGTACCCCCTGTATATAGCCTCCACATTGACTCTGTACCGGTACCCCCTGTATATAGCCTCCACATTGACTCTGTACCGGTACCCCCTGTATATAGCCTCCACATTGACTCTGTACAGGGACCCCCTGTATATAGCCTCCACATTGACTCTGTACCGGTACCCCCTGTATATAGCCTCCACATTGACTCTGTACCGGTACCCCCTGTATATAGCCTCCACATTGACTCTGTACCGGTACCCCCTGTATATAGCCTCATTATTGTTATTTTCTGCTGCTCTTCAATTATTTGTTACTTTTATTTGTACCTTAAGAATATATATATATTTTTGAAACTGCATTGTTGGTTAAGGGCTTGTCAGTCAACATTTCACTGTAAGGTCTGTTGTATTTGGCGCATGTGACAAATACAATTGGATTTGATTTGATTCCATTATTAGAAGTGACCAGTGATTCCATGTCTATAGGGCCAGTGATTCCATGTGTATAGGGCCAGTGTTTCCATGTGTATAGGGCCAGTGATTCCATGTCTATAGGGCCAGTGATTCCATGTCTATAGGGCCAGTGATTCCATGTCTATAGGACCGGTGATTCCATGTCTATAGGACCGGTGATTCCATGTGTATAGGGCCAGTGATTCCATGTCTATAGGGCCAGTGATTCCATGTGTATAGGGCCGGTGATTCCATGTCTATAGGACCGGTGATTCCATGTCTATAGGGCCAGTGATTCCATGTGTATATGGCCAGTGATTCCATGTCTATAGGACCGGTGATTCCATATGTATTGGGCCAGTGATTCCATGTCTATAGGACCAGTGATTCCATGTCAAATCAAAATCAAATCAAATCAAATCAAATTTATTTATATAGCCCTTCGTACATCAGCTGATATCTCAAAGTGCTGTACAGAAACCCAGCCTAAAACCCCAAACAGCAAGCAATGCAGGTGTAGAAGCACGGTGGCTAGGAAAAACTCCCTAGAAATGCCAATACCTAGGAAGAAACCTAGAGAGGAACCAGGCTATGTGGGGTGGCCAGTCCTCTTCTGGCTGTGCCGGGTGGAGATTATAACAGAACATGGCCAAGATGTTCAAATGTTCATAAATGACCAGCATGGTCGAATAATAATAAGGCAGAACAGTTGAAACTGGAGCAGCAGCACAGTCAGGTGGAAGTTGAAACTGGAGCAGCAGCATGGCCAGGTGGACTGGGGACAGCAAGGAGTCATCATGTCTATAGGGCCAGTGATTCCATGTCTATAGGGCCAGTGATTCCATGTGTATTCGGCCAGTGATTTCATGTCTATAGGACCAGTGATTCCATGTGTATATGGCCAGTGATTCCATGTCTATAGGGCCAGTGATTCCATGTCTATAGGGCCAGTGATTCCATGTCTATAGGGCCAGTGATTCCATGTCTATAGGACCAGTGATTCCATGTGTATATGGCCAGTGGTTCCATGTCTATAATGCCAGTGATTCCATGTCTATAGGGCCAGTGATTCCATGTCTATAGGGCCAGTGATTCCATGTCTATAGGGCCAGTGATTCCATGTCTATAGGACCAGTGATTCCATGTCTATAGGGCCAGTGATTCCATGTCTATAGGGCCAGTGATTCCATGTCTATAGGGTCAGTGATTCCATGTGTATATGGCCAGTGATTTCATGTCTATATGGTCAGTGATTCCATGTCTATAGGGCCAGTGATTCCATGTCTATAGGGTCAGTGATTCCATGTGTATAGGGCCAGTGATTCCATGTCTATAGGGTCAGTGATTCCACGTGTATAGGGTCAGTGATTCCACGTGTATAGGGCCAGTGATTCCATGTCTATAGGGTCAGTGATTCCATGTGTATAGGGCCAGTGATTCCATGTCTATAGGGTCAGTGATTCCATGTCTATAGGGTCAGTGATTCCATGTGTATAGGGCATGCATTCATTTGGCGTAATCTGTATCATTTTAGGTACCTGCAGTTCAGTGTTGTGGCACTGTAACGTTGCCCAATCAGAGGGCTGTAAGAAAACACAAAAGGATCAGATATGGGACAAAAGGCAGGAATACAGCCGGTGAGGGGTTAATATAGCCCCCGTTCCTGTTGTAGTGGTGAGGGGTTAATATAGGGGTTAATATAGGGGTTAATATAGCCCCCTGTTGTAGTGGTGAGGGGTTAATATAGCCCCCGTTCCTGTTGTAGCGGTGAGGGGTTAATATAGCCCCCTGTTGTAGTCGTGAGGGGTTAATATAGCCCCCGTTCCTGTTGTAGTGGTGAGGGGTTAATATAGCCCCCGTTCCTGTTGTAGTGGTGAGGGGTTAATATAGGGGTTAATATAGGGGTTAATATAGCCCCCGTTCCTGTTGTAGTGGTGAGGGGTTAATATAGGGGTTAATATAGCCCCCGTTCCTGTTGTAGTGGTGAGGGGTTAATATAGGGGTTAATATAGGGGTTAATATAGGGGTTAATATAGCCCCCGTTCCTGTTGTAGTGGTGAGGGGTTAATATAGGGGTTAATATAGGGGTTAATATAGCCCCCGTTCCTGTTGTAGTGGTGAGGGGTTAATATAGGGGTTAATATAGGGGTTAATATAGGGGTTAATATAGCCCCGTTGTAGTCGTGAGGGGTTAATATAGCCCACGTTCCTGTTGTAGTGGTGAGGGGTTAATATAGCCCCCGTTCCTGTTGTAGTGGTGAGGGGTTAATATAGCCCCCGTTCCTGTTGTAGTGGTGAGGGGTTAATATAGGGGTTAATATAGGGGTTAATATAGCCCCCGTTCCTGTTGTAGTGGTGAGGGGTTAATATAGCCCCCGTTCCTGTTGTAGTGGTGAGGGGTTAATATAGCCCCCGTTCCTGTTGTAGTGGTGAGGGGTTAATATAGGGGTTAATATAGGGGTTAATATAGCCCCGTTGTAGTCGTGAGGGGTTAATATAGCCCCCGTTCCTGTTGTAGTGGTGAGGGGTTAATATAGCCCCCGTTCCTGTTGTAGTGGTGAGGGGTTAATATAGGGGTTAATATAGCCCCGTTGTAGTCGTGAGGGGTTAATATAGGGGTTAATATAGGGGTTAATATAGCCCCCTGTTGTAGTCGTGAGGGGTTAATATAGCCCCCGTTCCTGTTGTAGTGGTGAGGGGTTAATATAGCCCCCGTTCCTGTTGTAGTGGTGAGGGGTTAATATAGGGGTTAATATAGGGGTTAATATAGGGGTTAATATAGCCCCGTTGTAGTCGTGAGGGGTTAATATAGCCCCCGTTCCTGTTGTAGTGGTGAGGGGTTAATATAGCCCCCGTTCCTGTTGTAGTGGTGAGGGGTTAATATAGCCCCCGTTCCTGTTGTAGTGGTGAGGGGTTAATATAGGGGTTAATATAGCTCCCGTTCCTGTTGTAGTGGTGAGGGGTTAATATAGGAGTTAATATAGGGGTTAATATAGGGGTTAATATAGCCCCGTTGTAGTCGTGAGGGGTTAATATAGCCCACGTTCCTGTTGTAGTGGTGAGGGGTTAATATAGCCCCCGTTCCTGTTGTAGTGGTGAGGGGTTAATATAGCCCCCGTTCCTGTTGTAGTGGTGAGGGGTTAATATAGGGGTTAATATAGGGGTTAATATAGCCCCCGTTCCTGTTGTAGTGGTGAGGGGTTAATATAGCCCCCGTTCCTGTTGTAGTGGTGAGGGGTTAATATAGCCCCCGTTCCTGTTGTAGTGGTGAGGGGTTAATATAGGGGTTAATATAGGGGTTAATATAGCCCCGTTGTAGTCGTGAGGGGTTAATATAGCCCCTGTTCCTGTTGTAGTGGTGAGGGGTTAATATAGCCCCTGTTCCTGTTGTAGTGGTGAGGGGTTAATATAGGGGTTAATATAGCCCCGTTGTAGTCGTGAGGGGTTAATATAGGGGTTAATATAGGGGTTAATATAGCCCCCTGTTGTAGTCGTGAGGGGTTAATATAGCCCCCGTTCCTGTTGTAGTGGTGAGGGGTTAATATAGCCCCCGTTCCTGTTGTAGTGGTGAGGGGTTAATATAGGGGTTAATATAGCTCCCGTTCCTGTTGTAGTGGTGAGGGGTTAATATAGGAGTTAATATAGGGGTTAATATAGGGGTTAATATAAGGGTTAATATAGCCCCGTTGTAGTCGTGAGGGGTTAATATAGCCCCCGTTCCTGTTGTAGTGGTGAGGGGTTAATATAGCCCCGTTCCTGTTGTAGTGGTGAGGGGTTAATATAGGGGTTAATATAGGGGTTAATATAGCCCCCTGTTGTAGTGGTGAGGGGTTAATATAGCCCCCGTTCCTGTTGTAGTGGTGAGGGGTTAATATAGCCCCCGTTCCTGTTGTAGTGGTGAGGGGTTAATATAGCCCCCGTTCCTGTTGTAGTGGTGAGGGGTTAATATAGCCCCCGTTCCTGTTGTAGTCGTGAGGGGTTAATATAGCCCCCGTTCCTGTTGTAGTGGTGAGGGGTTAATATAGCTCCCCGTTCCTGTTGTAGTCGTGAGGGGTTAATATAGCCCCCGTCCCTGTTGTAGTCGTGAGGGGTTAATATAGCCCCCGTCCCTGTTGTAGTCGTGAGGGGTTAATATAGCTCCCGTTCCTGTTGTAGTCGCGAGTGGTTAATATAGCCCCCTGTTGTAGTCGTGAGGGGTTAATATAGCCCCCGTCCCTGTTGTAGTCGTGAGGGGTTAATATAGCCCCCTGTTGTAGTCGTGAGGGGTTAATATAGCCCCCGTCCCTGTTGTAGTCGTGAGGGGTTAATATAGCCCCCTGTTGTAGTCGTGAGGGGTTAATGTAGCCCCCTGTTTTAGTCGTGAGGGTTAATATAGCCCCCTGTTTTAGTGGTGAGGGGTTAATATAGCCCCCTGTTGTAGTGGTGAGGGGTTAATATAGCCCCCTGTTTTAGTGGTGAGGGGTTAATATAGCCCCCTGTTGTAGTGGTGAGGGGTTAATATAGCCCCCTGTTTTAGTGGTGAGGGGTTAATATAGCCCCCTGTTGTAGTGGTGAGGGGTTAATATAGCCCCCATTCCTGTTGTAGTCGTGAGGGGTTAATATAGCCCCCTGTTGTAGTCGTGAGGGGTTAATATAGCCCCCTGTTGTAGTCGTGAGGGTTTAATATAGCCCCCATTCCTGTTGTAGTTGTGAGGAGTTAATATAGTCCCCTGTTTTAGTGGTGAGGGGTTAATATAGTCCCCTGTTGTATACTAATTGATTTCTGCATCTTTCAGCTCAGAGAGAGATTAGATGTTTAATGTTTGAGGTATACTAATTGATTTCTGCATCTTTCAGCTCAGAGAGAGATTAGATGTTTAATGTTGGAGGTATACTAATTGATATCTGCATCTTTCAGCTCAGAGAGAGATTAGATGTTTAATGTTGGAGGTATACTAATTGATATCTGCATCTTTCAGCTCAGAGAGAGATTAGATGTTTAATGTTTGAGGTATACTAATTGATATCTGGATGGAAAATATTTATTTTAAGGAAATAATAGCTGGATACGTTTCCGGTACACCATTCTGACGGTTCTGTCACGGTTCTGACGGTTCTGTCACGGTCCTGACGGTTCTGTCACCGTTCTGACGGTTCTGTCACCATTCTGACGGTTCTGTCACGGTTCTGTCACCGTTCTGACGGTTCTGTTACCGTTCTGACGGTTCTGTCACCGTTCTGACGGTTCTGTCACGGTTCTGTCACTGTTCTGACGGTTCTGTCACCATTCTGACGGTTCTGTCACGGTTCTGTCACGGTTCTGACGGTTCTGTCACGGTTCTGACGGTTCTGTCACGGTTCTGACGGTTCTGACGGGTCTGTCATGGTTCTGACGGGTCTGTCATGGTTCTGACGGTTCTGTCACCGTTCTGATGGTTCTGTCACGGTTCTGTCACCGTTCTGATGGTTCTGTCACAGTTCTGATGGTTCTGACTCTTCTGTCACTGTTCTGATGGTTCTGTCACGGTTCTGATGGTTCTGACGGTTCTGTCACCGTTCTGACAGTTCTGTCACCGTTCTGACGGTTCTGTCACGGTTCTGACGGTTCTGTCACCATTCTGACGGTTCTGTCACGGTTCTGTCACCGTTCTGACAATTCTGTCACCGTTCTGACAATTCTGTCACGGTTCTGTCACGGTTCTGACGGTTCTGTCACGGTTCTGACGGTTCTGATGGTTCTGTCACCGTTCTGACGGTTCTGTCACGGTTCTGACGGTTCTGTCACGGTTCTGACGGTTTTGTCACCGTTCTGACGGTTCTGTCACCATTCTGACGGTTCTGACGGTTCTGTCACCGTTCTGACGGTTCTGTCACCGTTCTGACGGTTCTGTCACCGTTCTGACGGTTCTGTCACGGTTCTGACGGTTTTGTCACCGTTCTGACGGTTCTGTCACCATTCTGACGGTTCTGACGGTTCTGTCACCGTTCTGACGGTTCTGTCACCGTTCTGACGGTTCTGTCACCGTTCTGACTGTTGTTCTCTCCTCTCCCCCATCAGGACCAGCCTGTCAGGAGAACACATGTCCTGCGATCATCCTCCCGCTCTGCACTGTTCACCCAGCCTCCCACCAGCATCTCAACCACCCTCTCAACCCAGGTTAGTACTGCTGTGTGTGGGTGTGTGTGCAGTTGGAGGACTGGGGATAGTGGGTTGTGTGTTTCTAAGAGGGATGGGGTGGGTTGCACCAATATGAATGAACTCTTAAACTGACTTAAATTTAAAGATGTATCTATAAATCTTGTTCCAACAAACTTTAAACCTAGTTTCAAATTTAAATCCTAGTTAAATTGAATCCTTCATTTAAACTAAGTTTACGTTTGACTTAAAACCAAGATCAAATCTTGTTGTAAAATCTAATGTAAATGTAGTTTGGGGATTAAATCTAAACTGCCATTGGAGGGGAGGTCAAAGTTCATCAGATGTCTGTGTATGTGCTTTATATTTTCAGTGTGATTTAAACATTTCAGCTCTTGTGGTTTATCATCAACACAACTAGCCGGCTCATTTATTTGACCCAAAATTAAATGAATTAGATACTTTAGATGCGGTGAAAACTATCTTTGCTGGCTAGTGGTGACCAGGCCTGGATAGAACGCGAACATATCGCTATGGTGAACCCATTATGACACGTGTAACTAACCATACACTAGTGATTTAACCTTCGATTAAAATATTTCAAAATCAAGTGGTACAATACAACTCAGATTTTAATCCTAAACCTAGATTTTACAGTCTAGATTAGGTCTAATCTAAGATTCATTTAAACTAGGGGTTCCCAAAAAATGTTGGCCCCCCCGACCCCATTTTGAGATCCGAAAATTATTACGAGCCCAACCACGTGGAAAAACAATTATGTAATTGACAGTCAATGTTTATATTGTATATTTATTTGGAGCTATTACAGTCAATTAAAATACATTCTAACGTTATTTCTGAATGTCTTCTCAACTCACCATCACATATTTTTAATGTGGTGCTATGACAGTAAATTGCTAATTAGTCTGACTAGAAATTATCTCCCCAACCACTAATGAGATGGGGTTGCTTGATTCATGTCGCGTCGGAGCTTCTCAAAGGGGGACGCTGTCACATCCAACCTGGATCGATATTTGGTTTTAATGCAGAAGAGCATTGAATCCAGCTCCACACAGATATGAGCTGGTCGAAGGGTACCATGAGTTTTATGTTTTACTCCTGTCTCACCCTGCCATCCTTCTCAGACTCCTGTCTCACTGTGCCATCCCTCTCAGACTCCTGTCTCACTGTGCCATCCCTCTCAGACTCCTGTCTCACTGTGCCATCCCTCTCAAACCCTTGTCTCACCCTGCCATCCCTCCCAGACCCCTGTCTCACTGTGCCATCCCTCTCAGACTCCTGTCTCACCCTGCCATCCCTCTCAGACTCCTGTCTCACTGTGCCATCCCTCTCAGGCTCCTGTCTCACTGTGCCATCCCTCTCAGACTCCTGTCTCACTGTGCCATCCCTCTCAGACTCCTGTCTCACTGTGCCATCCCTCTCAGGCTCCTGTCTCACTGTGCCATCCCTCCTAGACTCCTGTCTCACTGTGCTTTCCCTCCTAGACTCCTGTCTCACTGTGCCATCCCTCTTAGACTCCTGTCTCACTGTGCCATCCCTCTTAGACTCCTGTCTCACTGTGCCATCCCTCTTAGACTCCTGTCTCACTGTGCCATCCCTCTTAGACTCCTGTCTCACTGTGCCATCCCTCTTAGACTCCTGTCTCACTGTGCCATCCCTCTTAGACTCCTGTCTCACTGTGCCATCCCTCCCAGACTCCTGTCTCACTGTGCCATCCCTCTTAGACTCCTGTCTCACCGTGCCATCCCTCCTAGACTCCTGTCTCACCGTGCCATCCCTCCCAGACTCCTGTCTCACTGTGCCATCCCTCTTAGACTCCTGTCTCACTGTGCCATCCCTCTTAGACTCCTGTCTCACCGTGCCATCCCTCCCAGACTCCTGTCTCACTGTGATTTCCCTCCTAGACTCCTGTCTCACTGTGCCATCCCTCTTAGACTCCTGTCTCACCGTGCCATCCCTCTTAGACTCCTGTCTCACTGTGCCATCCCTCTTAGACTCCTGTCTCACTGTGCCATCCCTCTTAGACTCCTGTCTCACTGTGCCATCCCTCTTAGACTCCTGTCTCACTGTGCCATCCCTCCTAGACTCCTGTCTCACCGTGGCAGTTGGGATCACCATCTCAATTGGCTCTGTTCTGGTTTTTCTGTGGCGAAGCTCAGGCATCGGAGGCAGAGGCTTCAAGTCAACATCAGAATCATCATCAGCAACGCCGATTTCAAGCTCACTATCCGATCCTCCATCCGTCTCCAAACTCATCAAAGTTTTGCAGCATTTGCAATGCTGTCAATACGTCCGTTCTTTGGTCTTGTCATTGTGAACTGCACACATTGTATGTTGTACTGATTTGACTCTCTCAGGGGAGATTATAAATCATTTCCTTTCATAGTAAAATAAATCCATTCTTCTTCATCATTACACTGTTGTTCTATATTCAGTCATCCTCATCATTCAGATTAACCACCCTCCTCATCATTCAGATTAACCACCCTCCTCATCATTCAGATTAACCACCCTCCTCATCATTCAGATTAACCACCCTCCTCATCATTCAGATTAACCACCCTCCTCATCATTCAGATTAACCACCCTCCTCATCATTCAGATTAACCACCCTCCTCATCATTCAGATTAACCACCCTCCTCATCATTCAGATTAACCACCCTCCTCATCATTCAGATTAACCACCCTCCTCATCATTCAGATTAACCACCCTCCTCATCATTCAGATTAACCACCCTCCTCATCATTCAGATTAACCACCCTCCTCATCATTCAGATTAACCACCCTCCTCATCATTCAGATTAACCACCCTCCTCATCATTCAGATTAACCACCCTCCTCATCATTCAGATTAACCACCCTCCTCATCATTCAGATTAACCACCCTCCTCATCATTCAGATTAACCACCCTCCTCATCATTCAGATTAACCACCCTCCTCATCATTCAGATTAACCACCCTCCTCATCATTCAGATTAACCACCCTCCTCATCATTCAGATTAACCACCCTCCTCATCATTCGGATTAACCACCCTCCTCATCATTCAGATTAACCACCCTCCTCATCATTCAGATTAACCACCCTCCTCATCATTCAGATTAACCACCCTCCTCATCATTCAGATTAACCACCCTCCTCATCATTCAGATTAACCACCCTCCTCATCATTCAGATTAACCACCCTCCTCATCATTCAGATTAACCACCCTCCTCATCATTCAGATTAACCACCCTCCTCATCATTCAGATTAACCACCCTCCTCATCATTCAGATTAACCACCCTCCTCATCATTCAGATTAACCACCCTCCTCATCATTCAGATTAACCACCCTCCTCATCATTCAGATTAACCACCCTCCTCATCATTCAGATTAACCACCCTCCTCATCATTCAGATTAACCACCCTCCTCATCATTCAGATTAACCACCCTCCTCATCATTCAGATTAACCACCCTCCTCATCATTCAGATTAACCACCCTCCTCATCATTCAGATTAACCACCCTCCTCATCATTCAGATTAACCACCCTCCTCATCATTCAGATTAACCACCCTCCTCATCATTCAGATTAACCACCCTCCTCATCATTCAGATTAACCACCCTCCTCATCATTCAGATTAACCACCCTCCTCATCATTCAGATTAACCACCCTCCTCATCATTCAGATTAACCACCCTCCTCATCATTCAGATTAACCACCCTCCTCATCATTCAGATTAACCACCCTCCTCATCATCCAGATGAATCACCCTTCTCATCATTCAGATGAATCACCCTTCTCATCATTCAGATGAATCACCCTCCTCATCATTCAGATCAACCACCCTCCTCATCATTCAGATGAATCACCCTCCTCATCATTCAGATGAATCACCCTCCTCATCATTCAGTTCATTGAAGTCACATGTTCCATTGTCAGCTTCTATCTGGTTTCTATCGCCCGGTCATCCATTGACAACAGAAAAAGCTTATTTTAATTTAAAGACGTTACTAGTTTTGGTTTCGTAGCCAGCGCATGTTCAATTTGACCACTGATAAGTGTAATATTGTCACTCGTCAGATTATTGTCAAATTTAATCTTGTCTACAGGCTAACTCTTATTATGTTTTGAAATTCGTTTCGGTGTAGCTTAGGTGTATTTTAGGTCTAGTGTCGGTGTAGTTTAGGTATAGTGTCGGTGTAGTTGGGGTGTAGTTTAGGTGTAGTGTCGGTGTAGTTTAGGTGTAGTTTAGGTGTAGTGTCGGTGTAGTGTCGGTGTAGTTTAGGTGTAGTGTCGGTGTAGTGTCTGTGTAGTTTAGGTGTGGTGTCGGTGTAGTGTCGGTGTAGTGCCGGTGTAGTTTAGGTGTAGTGTCGGTGTAGTAGTGTCGGTGTAGTGTCGGTGTAGTTTAGGTGTAGTGTCAGTGTACTGTCGGTGTAGTTTGGGTGTAGTGTCGGTGTAGTTTAGGTGTAGTTTAGGTGTAGTTTAGGTGTAGTGTCAGTGTAGTTTAGGTGTAGTGTCGGTGTAGTTTAGGTGTAGTGTCTGTGTAGTGTAGGTGTAGTTTAGGTGTAGTGTCGGTGTAGTTTAGGTGTAGTGTCGGTGTAGTGTCGGTGTAGTTTAGGTGTAGTGTCGGTGTAGTTTAGGTGTAGTGTCTGTGTAGTTTAGGTGTAGTGTCGGTGTAGTTTAGGTGTAGTGTCGGTGTAGTTTAGGTGTAGTGTCGGTGTAGTGTCGGTGTAGTTTAGGTGTAGTGTCGGTGTAGTTTAGGTGTAGTGTCGGTGTAGTGCGGTATAATTTAGGTGTAGTGTCAGTGTAGTTTTGGTGTAGTTTTGGTGTATTTTAGGTGTAGTTTAGGTGTAGTGTCAGTGTAGTGTCGGTGTAGTGTCGGTGTAGTTTAGGTGTAGTGTCGGTGTAGTTTAGGTGTAGTGTCGGTGTAGTTTAGGTGTAGTGTCGGTGTAGTTTAGGTGTAGTGTCGGTGTAGTTTAGGTGTAGTGTAGGTGTAGTTTAGGTGTAGTGTCGGTGTAGTTTAGGTGTAGTGTCGGTGTAGTGTCGGTGTAGTTTAGGTGTAGTGTCGGTGTAGTTTAGGTGTAGTGTCGGTGTAGTGCGGTATAATTTAGGTGTAGTGTCAGTGTAGTTTTGGTGTATTTTTGGTGTAGTTTAGGTGTAGTGTCGGTGTAGTGTCGGTGCAGTTTAGGTGTAGTGTCAGTGTAGTTTAGGTGTAGTGTCGGTGTAGTTTAGGTGTAGTGTCGGTGCAGTTTAGGTGTAGTGTCGGTGTAGTTTAGGTGTAGTGTCGGTGTAGTTTAGGTGTAGTGTCGGTGTAGTTTAGGTGTAGTGTCGGTGTAGTGTCGGTGTAGTTTAGGTGTAGTGTCGGTGTAGTTTAGGTGTAGTGTCAGTGTAGTTTAGGTGTAGTGTCGGTGTAGTTTAGGTGTAGTGTCGGTGTAGATTAGGTGTAGTGTCGGTGTAGTGCCGGTATAGTTTAGGTGTAGTGTCAGTGTAGTTTTGGTGTAGTTTAGGTGTATTTTAGGTGTAGTGTCGGTGTAGTGTCGGTGTAGTTTAGGTGTAGTGTCGGTGTAGTTTAGGTGTAGTGTCAGTGTAGTTTAGGTGTAGTGTCGGTGTAGTGTCGGTGTAGTGCCAGTATAGTTTAGGTGTAGTGTCGGTGTAGTTTTGGTGTAGTTTAGGTGTAGTGTCGGTGTAGTGCCGGTATAGTTTAGGTGTAGTGTCAGTGTAGTTTAGTTTAGGTGTATTTTAGGTGTAGTTTAGGTGAAGTGTCGGTGTAGTGTCGGTGTAGTTTAGGTGTCGTTTAGGTGTAGTGTCGGTGTAGTTTAGGTGTAGTGTCGGTGTAGTTTAGGTGTAGTGTCAGTGTAGTTTAGGTGTAGTGTCGGTGTAGTTTAGGTGTAGTGTCGGTGTAGTTTAGGTGTAGTTTAGGTGTAGTGTCGGTGTAGTGTCGGTGTAGTTTAGGTGTAGTGTCAGTGTAGTTTAGGTGTAGTTTAGGTGTAGTGTCGGTGTAGTGTCGGTGTAGTGTCGGTGTAGTGTCGGTGTAGTGTCGGTGTAGTGTCTGTGTAGTTTTGGTGTAGTTTAGGTGTAGTTTAGGTGTAGTTTTTGTGTAGTTTAGGTGTAGTGTCGGTGTAGTTTAGGTGTAGTTTAGGTGTAGTGTCGGTGTAGTGTCGGTGTAGTTTAGGTGTAGTGTCAGTGTAGTTTTGGTGTAGTTTGGGTGTAGTTTGGGTGTAGTTTAGGTGTAGTGTCGGTGGGCCAGCTGTGCAGGCTGACTGGCATTGTTTGTTTCCTGCTCATTGCTTCCTGCAATGTGGGGCACGTTGTCGTTTCCTTTACATTAGATTAGGTACTGAGTTACAGTCCCATAACAGATTGTTTTTACATTTAATTATTTATTTATTTTTCACAAAAGGACAAATGTAAAAAATATATATATATAAATCTGCAAAGGAACGTGATTAAATGATTTGCTGCTGATCAACAAGCGTCACATGAACACATCATTACATCGCTGTCTTTCTAAATTAAATCAACCTCTTCATCCTGCTTATCATTCAGTTAGGCCTCATTGTAAATTCAATTGTGAAGTAAGGTGCACAATTATCGCCCGTTCATCCATTTGTCATTCAGTGAGGAGAGAGAGAGAGAGAGAGAGAGAGAGAGAGAGAGAGAGAGAGAGAGAGAGAGAGAGAGAGAGAGAGAGAGAGAGAGAGAGAGAGAGAGAGAGAGAGAGAGAGAGGAGAGAGAGAGAGAGAGAGAGAGAGAGAGAGAGAGAGAGAGAGAGAGAGAGAGAGAGAGAGAGAGAGAGAGAGAGAGAGAGAGAGAGAGAGAGAGAGAGAGAGAGAGAGAGAGAGAGAGAGAGAGAGAGATTAACACCTGGCTGGGTACCAACGTCCTACAGCACATAGTCTTCAATCAATCAAATGTAGCTGATATCTCAAAGTGCTGTACAGAAACCCAGCCAAAAACACCAAACAGCAAGCAATGCAGGTGTAGGTCCTCAGAGAGAGAAAGAAAGAGAGAATTAGAGAGAGCATACTTAAATTCACACAGGACACCGGATAAGACAGGAGAAGTACTCCAGATATAACAAACTGACCCCAGCCCCCCGACACATAAACTACTGCAGCATAAATACTGGAGGCTGAGACAGGAGGGGTCAGGAGACACTGTGGCCCCATCCGATGATACCCCCGGACAGGGCCAAACAGGCAAGATATAACCCCACCCACTTTGCCAAAGCACAGCCCCCACACCACTAGAGGGATATCTTCAACCACCAACTTACCATCCTGAGACAAGGCCGAGTATAGCCCACAAAGATCTCCGCCACCGCACAACCCAAGGTGGGGTGCCAACCCAGACAGGAAGACCACATCAGTGAATCAACCCACTCAAGTGTCGCACCCCTCCTAGGGATGGCATGGAAGAGCACCAGTAAGCCAGTGACTCAGCCCCCGTAATAGGGTTAGAGGCAGAGAATCCCATTGGAGAGAGGGGAACCGGCCAGGCAGAGACAGCAGGGGCATTCTTGGAGCCTGGCTGGGTACCAACATCCTACAGAACATTGTCTGGAGTAATTAAAAAATTGTGACAAATGAGCAGTGTAAAAATACAGTAGGAAGAGTCAGGAAGGAGAAGAACAGATTTTTTTTAATGATTTTTTTAGGCCGTTGGCGGTTCTAGTTCACTGTTATCTGACAATGGTGTTGTTTTCACCATTTCGCAGCCGGTAATATATAAGTCTCTGCAATAGGGTTTCATTTTTTATTTTATTTTATTTTACCTTTATTTAACCAGGTAGGCAAGTTGAGAACAAGTTCTCATTTACAACTGCGACCTGGCCATTTACATTTATAAGGTTAACCACATTACAATGATTGTGAGCTACAAAGACAATATTATAATATCTTATATTTTTTGCGGGGGGGGGGGGGGGGGGGTTTGGGAAATTCTCCCACGACTCCATTATGACATCCGGCGACCTCGCATATCTCCTCTCCTGTGCGATGAGCGAGAGAGAGACAGACTCCTTCTGTCTCTTATCTACTTCTCAGCAGCCGAGCTAGCTCTGGGATATCTCTCGTTGTAGACATCATCGATCTCTAGGCCTCCACAGCCATCTCCAGATGTATTAGTTCCTTTGGTAGTGTGTGTGCAGTGTGTGCAGGCTGTGTGTGTGTGTGTGTGTGTGTGTGGGTGTGTGTGCAGTGTGTGTGTGTGTGTGTTATTGTGTGTGTGTGTGCAGTGTGTGCAGGCAGTGTGTGTGTAGTGTGTGTGTGTGTTATCGTGTGTGTGTGCAGTGTGTGCAGGCAGTGTGTGTGTAGTGTGTGTGTGTGTGTGTGTGCTTGGGCAGATGAGTCCATTTATTAGATGCTGTCAGGGTGTTAGAACCATCCCCTCTATCAGCTGGTTGTTCCACGGTACCATCCCCTCTATCAGCTGGTTGTTCCACGGTACCATCCCCTCTATCAGCTGGTTGTCCCACGGTACCATCCCCTCTATCAGCTGGTTGTCCCACGGTACCATCCCCTCTATCAGCTGGTTGTTCCACGGTACCATCCCCTCTATCAGCTGGTTGTTCCACGGTACCATCCCCTCTATCAGCTGGTTGTCCCACGGTACCATCCCCTCTATCAGCTGGTTGTCCCACGGTACCATCCCCTCTATCAGCTGGTTTTTCCACGGTACCATCCCCTCTATCAGCTGGTTGTCCCATGGTACCATCCCCTCTATCAGCTGGTTGTCCCACGGTACCATCCCCTCTATCAGCTGGTTGTTCCATGGTACCATCCCCTCTATCAGCTGGTTGTCCCACGGTACCATCCCCTCTATCAGCTGGTTGTTCCAATGTACAGTCTAGTACGGATGACCTTCCAGCAGTGTCTGAGTATTATACAGTGCCTTGCGAAAGTATTCGGCCCCCCTTGAACTTTGCGACCTTTTGCCACATTTCAGGCTTCAAACATCTCTCGATGTGCAAAACTGATAGAGACATACCCCAAGCGACTTACAGCTGTAATCGCAGCAAAAGGTGGCGCTACAAAGTATTAACTTAAGGGGGCTGAATAATTTGCACGCCCAATATTTCAGTTTTTGATTTGTTAAAAAAGTTTGAAATATCCAATAAATGTCGTTCCACTTCATGATTGTGTCCCACTTGTTGTTGATTCTTCACAAAAAAATACAGTTTTATATCTTTATGTTTGAAGCCTGAAATGTGGCAAAAGGTCGCAAGTTCAAGGGGACCGAATACTTTTGCAAGGCACTGTACCAGCAGTGTCCTTGAGCCCCCCCATTCATATTATACCAGCAGAGTCCTTGAGCCCCCCCCATTCATATTATACCAGCAGTGTCCTTGAGCCCCCCCCATTCATATTATACCAGCAGAGTCCTTGAGCCCCCCCATTCATATTATAGCAGCAGAGTCCTTGAGCCCCCCCCATTCATATTATAACAGCACAGTCCTTGAGCCCCCCCCCATTCATATTATACCAGCAGTGTCCTTGGCCCCCACCCCATTCATATTATAACAGCACAGTCCTTGAGCCCCCCCATGCATATTATACCAGCAGTGTCCTTG
Organism: Oncorhynchus kisutch; assembly: GCF_002021735.2. Taxonomy (NCBI): domain Eukaryota; kingdom Metazoa; phylum Chordata; class Actinopteri; order Salmoniformes; family Salmonidae; genus Oncorhynchus; species Oncorhynchus kisutch. The sequence continues at coordinate 42,807,862 of NC_034198.2, read as the reverse complement.
AGCCCCCCCCCATTCATATTATAGCAGCAGAGTCCTTGAGCCCCCCCATTCATATTATAGCAGCAGTGAGTCCTTGAGCCCCCCCCCCATTCATATTATAACAGCAGAGTCCTTGAGCCCCCCCCATTCATATTATAGCAGCAGTGAGTCCTTGAGCCCCCCCCATTCATATTATAACAGCAGTGTCCTTGAGCCCCCCCCCATTCATATTATAACAGCAGTGTCCTTGAGCCCCCCCCCATTCATATTATAGCAGCAGTGAGTCCTTGAGCCCCCCACCATTCATATTATAACAGCAGTGTCCTTGAGCCCCCCACCATTCATATTATAACAGCAGTGAGTCGTTGAGCCCCCCCCCATTCATATTATACCAGCAGTGAGTTCTTGAGCCCCCCCCCCATTCATATTATAACAGCAGTGAGTCGTTGAGCCCCCCCCCCATTCATATTATAACAGCAGTGAGTCGTTGAGCCCCCCCCCCATTCATATTATAACAGCAGTGAGTCGTTGAGCCCCCCACCATTCATATTATAACAGCAGTGAGTCGTTGAGCCCCCCCCCCATTCATATTATAACAGCAGTGAGTCGTTGAGCCCCCCCCCCCCATTCATATTATAACAGCAGTGAGTCCTTGAGCCCCCCCCCCATTCATATTATAACAGCAGTGAGTCGTTGAGCCCCCCCCCCCCCATTCATATTATAACAGCAGTGAGTCCTTGAGCCCCCCCCCCCATTCATATTATAACAGCAGTGAGTCCTTGAGTCCCCCCCATTCATATTATAGCAGCAGTGAGTCCTTGAGCCCCCCACCATTCATATTATAACAGCAGTGAGTCCTTGAGCCCCCCCCCCCATTCATATTATAACAGCAGTGAGTCCTTGAGCCCCCCCATTCATATTATAACAGCAGTGAGTCCTTGAGCCCCCCCATTCATATTATAACAGCAGTGAGTCCTTGAGCCCCCCCCCATTCATATTATAGCAGCAGTGTCCTTGAGCCCCCCCCCCCATTCATATTATAGCAGCAGTGTCCTTGAGCCCCCCCCATTCATATTATAGCAGCAGTGTCCTTGAGCCCCCCCCCCATTCATATTATAACAGCAGTGAGTCCTTGAGCCCCCCCCCCATTCATATTATAGCAGCAGTGAGTCCTTGAGCCCCACCCCATTCATATTATAGCAGCAGTGTCCTTGAGCCCCCCACCCCATTCATATTATAGCAGCAGTGAGTCCTTGAGCCCCCCCCCATTCATATTATAGCAGCAGTGAGTCCTTGAGCCCCCCCCATTCATATTATAGCAGCAGTGAGTTCTTGAGCCCCCCACCCCTCCCCCCATTCATATTATAGCAGCAGTGTCCTTGAGGCCGCCCCCCCTCCCCCTTCACGGTAGACCACACTCTAAAAATGGGACTGTTGAAGCTCGTAGCGCATAAAAAATGTCTGTCCTCGGTTCCAAACCCTCAGTTTCAAACTACTTCTAGAAGCAACGTCAGCAACAAGAACTGTTTGTCGGACGCCTCACGAAATGGGTTTCCACGGCCGAGCAGCCGCACACAAGCCTCAGATCACCATGCGCAATGACAAGCGTCGGCTGGTGTGGTGTAAAGCTCGCCGCCACTGGACTCTGGAGCAGTGGAAATGTGTTCTCTGGAGTGATGAATCACACTTCACCATCTGGCAGTCCGACGGATGAATCTGGGTTTGGTCAACAACATTAATGTTCTTGTGGATGAATAGAAGCAGATTCATGATGAATAGTAATGATCCGTTTTTATTTTTTATAACTTTTGGTGGATATTAAATATAATTGAGTTTTATATAACACGTCCGTTCTGAATATTTGGAAATTAATAAAAAATGTATTATTTAAGAGAGCGGCTTATTTGGAAGACCCAAGTACAGTTGGTGCCCATTAAGACCAATCTGGACTTTTTTTGTCATCTTATTTGGATGACCCATGATGTTTTAAGGGTACAGTTGGTCTTTTCCCACATATTTAATCAAATATTGTTGTCTCTTGTTGAAATGGTTCATTTTTATTTCCACATACAAAAAGGTCCAAATAAATATGTATAATTGGTTTGTATTTATAGGGCTTTTAGTTTAGTTTAGTATTTATATTTTAGTTATATTTTAGTTGAGATTGTTCTTCACACGTCTCCGTTGTTCCTTGACTAACAGCTATTTATTCTAACAGCTATTTATTCGATAATTATATTATTACAACTTCCGACAGTAACTGTTAACCACTGGTTAAATGAGAGAGAGTGAGGTGATTGGCCATCTGAGAGTCAACGTGTTTTCCGCAGTAGAGCTGCCTGCCTGCAGTAATCTTCTCTGATTGATTGAGAGGGGCTATCATCATTAAGTCACATAGTAGACTTTCATATTTCAATTCATGTAGTTTGTACATTTTATTCCCCAGATGCATTTAAATGGCAGCTTACAGAGGCCCATTATCAGCAACCATCACTCCTGTGTTCCAATGGCACGTTGTGTTAGCTAATCCAAGTTTATAGGCAGAGTTCCTCTGCCCACATCATATGAAGGAATGTGTCTACCTCATTTATTAAGGGGACACACAGTGAACAGTTTCATCATAAAACATTCCCTGTGAGTATATTTAAAATTTATAAATACGTTTTTAATGTTGTAAAAATCTGTTGTAGCTGGAAACGGTTTATTTTTAATGGAATATCTACATTGGCGTACAGAGGCTCATTATCAGCAACCATCACTCCTGTGTTCCAATTGCACGTTGTCTTAGCTATTCCAAGTTTATCATTTTAAAAGGCTAATTGATCATTAGAAAACCCTTTTGCAATTATGTTAGCACAGCTGAAAACTGTTGTGCTGATTAAAGAAGCAGTAAAACTGGCCTTCTTTAGACTAGTTGAGTATCTGGAGCATCAGCATTTGCGGGTTTGATTACAGGCTCAAAATGGCCAGAAACAAATCACTTCCTTCTGAAACTCATCAGTCTATTCTCCTTCTGAGAAATGAAGGCTATTCCATTTGAGAAATTGCCAAGAAACTCATACATCTCATACAACGCTGTGTACTACTCCCTTCACAGAACAGTGCAAACTGTCTCTTCCAGGACAATAGGAGACACCGTATTATGGGATATATCAGTGGAGACCACCCCTTCCAGGACAATAGGAGACCCCGTATTTATCTCTATACTCAGCCGGGGGGCAGAAGAATCATATCTTAACCAATTTAGGATGGAATACTAGTGTCTGGGAATACAATTTAGAGTTTGGTACGGATATGAAAAGGGCGTCATCTTCACAATCACAACAATAGCTCTCTCTCTCTGTCTCTCTCTCTCCCTCCTCTCTCTCTCTCTCTCTCTCTCTCTCTCTCTCTCTCTCTCTCTCTCTGTCTCTCTCTGTCTCTCTCTGTCTCTCTCTCTGTCTCTCTCTCTGTCTCTCTCTCTGTCTCTCTCTCTGTCTCTCTCTCTGTCTCTCTCTCTGTCTCTCGCTCTGTCTTTCTCTCTCTCTCTCTGTCTGTCTCTCTCTCTGTCTCTCTCTCTGTCTCTCTCTCTGTCTCTCTCTCTGTCTCTCTCTCTCTCTCTCTCTCTCTCCTCAGTAGTCTAGGACAAGGTGCATGATAAGGCAGTTCTCAAGGAGAGAGAGAATGGTGCACTGGGGTGTACTCTTGGGCAATATTCATCGGCAAATGCCTGTAAATAACAGCTAACGGAAACGCTGGCACACACGCACGCTTGGAAGTAATGAAAATGTGATGAACAGAACCGGACATTTTGTTCCTTGAGTTCCTTCCGCTGCAAACACTTTGCTGTGAATTAGCTGCTACCAGTCTCTCTTTCCTTGCTGTGTGTGTGTGGGTGTGTGTGTGTGGTTGTGTGTGTATGTATGTATGTGTATGTGTGTGGGGGTGTGTGAGCGACACATGGCGCGTGTGTGTGTGGGTTTGTGGGAAATTAGAGAGGCTTCCCCTACCTGTTTCCAATGTAACAGTCTATCTCTGAGTGTGTTAGTTAAACTCAGGGTTTGTGAGTCTGGTGTTTAACAGTCTGAATTAATTATGGATCCTCATTCTACTCTTCCTGTAGTACAGCAACATTAAGACAGTTATATCAAACATGTTTTACACATTACATTCCACAACAGATTTCACAACACATTTAGTGTGTTCCCTCAGCCCACTACTCTACTACCACATACCTACAACACAAAATGTACGTGTGTGTGTGTGTGTGCCTGTGTGTGTGTGTGTGTGTTATCGTGTGTGTGTTATCGTCTGTGTGTGTGTGTGTATTATCGTGTGTGTGTGTGTGTGTATGTTATCTTGTGTGTGTGTGTGTGTTATCGTGTGTGTGTGTGTTATCGTCTGTGTGTGTGTGTGTGTATGATCGTGTGTGTGTGTGTGTATGTTATCGTCTGTGTGTGTATGTTATCTTGTGTGTGTGTGTGTGTGTGTATGTTATCGTGTGTGTACGCATGTGTCTGTGCCTGTGTTTGTTTTTCTTCACAGTTCTCGTTGTTCCCTAAGGTGTATTTTTATCAGTTAATTTGAATCTGATTCTACCGTGGAATAGAGTTCCATGTAGTCATGGCTCTATGTAGTACTGTGGAATAGAGTTCCATGTAGCCATCGCTCTATGTAGGACTGTGGTATAGAGTTCCATGTAGTCATGGCTCTATGTAGTACTGTGGAATAGAGTTCCATGTAGTCATGGCTCTATGTAGTACTGTGGAATAGAGTTCCATGTAGTCATGGCTCTATGTAGTACTGTGGAATAGAGTTCCATGTAGTCATGGCTCTATGTAGTACTGTGGAATAGAGTTCCATGTAGTCATGGCTCTATGTAGTACTGTGGAATAGAGTTCCATGTAGGCATGGCTCTATGTAGTACTGTGGAATAGAGTTCCATGTAGTCATGGCTCTATGTAGTACTGTGGTATAGAGTTCCATGTAGTCATGGCTCTATGTAGTACTGTGGAATAGAGTTCCATGTAGTCATGTCTCTATGTAGTACTGTGGAATAGAGTTCCATGTAGTCATGTCTCTATGTAGTACTGTGGTATAGAGTTCCATGTAGTCATGGCTCTATGTAGGACTGTGGAATAGAGTTCCATGTAGTCATGGCTCTATGTAGTACTGTGGAATAGAGTTCCATGTAGTCATGTCTCTATGTAGATCTGTGGAATAGAGTTCCATGTAGTCATGTCTCTATGTAGTACTGTGGTATAGAGTTCCATGTAGTCATGGCTCTATGTAGGACTGTGGAATAGAGTTCCATGTAGTCATGGCTCTATGTAGTACTGTGGAATAGAGTTCCATGTAGTCACGGCTCTATGTAGTACTGTGGTATAGAGTTCCATGTAGTCATGGCTCTATGTAGTACTGTGGTATAGAGTTCCATGTAGTCATGGCTCTATGTAGTACTGTGGAATAGAGTTCCATGTAGTCATGGCTCTATGTAGTACTGTGGAATAGAGTTCCATGTAGTCATGGCTCTATGTAGTACTGTGGAATAGAGTTCCATGTAGTCATGGCTCTATGTAGTACTGTGGAATAGAGTTCCATGTAGTCATGGCTCTATGTAGTACTGTGGAATAGAGTTCCATGTAGTCATGGCTCTATGTAGTATGTGGAATAGAGTTCCATGTAGTCTGGCTCTATGTAGTATGTGGTATAGAGTTCCGTTGTAGTCATGGCTCTATGTATACTGTGGAATAGAGTTCCATGTAGTCATGGCTCTATGTAGTACTGTGGTATAGAGTTCCATGTTAGTCATGGCTCTATGTAGTACTGTGGATTAGAGTTCCGTGTAGTCATGGCTCTATGTAGTACTGTGGAATAGAGTTCCATGTAGTCATGGCTCTATGTAGTACTGTGGAATAGAGTTCCATGTAGTCATGGCTCTATGTAGTACTGTGGAATAGAGTTCCATGTAGTCATGGCTCATGTAGTACTGTGGAATAGAGTTCATGTAGTCATGGCTCATGTAGTACTGGGAATAGAGTTCCATGTAGTCATGGCTCTATGTAGTACTGTGGAATAGAGTTTCCATGTAGTCATGGCTCTATGTAGTACTGTGGAATAGAGTTACATGTAGCCATCGCTCTATGTAGTACTGTGGAATAGAGTTTCCATGTAGTCAGGTCTCTATGTAGTACTGTGGAATAGAGTTCCATGTAGTCATGGCTCTATGTAGTACTGTGGAATAGAGTTCCATGTAGTCATGGCTCTAGTGTAGTTACTGTGGAATAGAGTTCCATGTAGTCATGGCTCTATGTAGTACTGTGGAATAGAGTTCCATGTAGTCATGGCTCTATGTAGTACTGTGGAATAGCGTTCCATGTAGTCATGGCTCTATGTAGTACTGTGGAATAGAGTTCCATGTAGTCATGTCTCTATGTAGTACTGTGGAATATAGTTCCATGTAGTCATGTCTCTATGTAGTACTGTGGAATATAGTTCCATGTAGTCATGTCTCTATTAGTCTGTATCCTTACAGTACTGTGGAATAGCGTTCCATGTAGTCATGGCTCTATGTAGTACTGTGGAATAGAGTTCCATGTAGTCATGTCTCTATGTAGGACTGTGGAATAGAGTTCCATGTAGTCATGGCTCTATGTAGTACTGTGGAATAGAGTCATGTAGTCATGGCTCTATGTAGTACTGTGGAATAGAGTTCCATGTAGTCATAGGCTCTATGTAGTACTGTGGTATAGGGTTCCATGTAAGTCATGGCTCTATGTAGTCACTGTTGAATAAGTTCATTTGGTGGAAATAGAGTTCCATGTAGTCATGGCTTCTATGTAGTACTGTGGAATAGAGTTGCCAGGTAGTCATGGCTCTATGTAGTACTGTGGTAATAGAGTTCCAGTGTAGTCAATGGCTCTATGTAAGTACTGTGGAATAGAGTTCCATGTAGTCATGGCTCTATGGAGTTACTGGTGGAATATGATATAGAGTTCCATGTAGTCATGGCTCTATGTAGTACTGTGGAATAGAGTTCCATGTAGTCATGGCTCTATGTAGTTACTGTGGAATAGAGTTCCATGTAGTCATGGCTCTATGTAGTACTGCGGAATAGAGTTCCTGTAGTCAGGGCTCTATGTAGTAACTGTGGAATGAGGTTCCATGTAGTCATGGCTCTATGTAGTACTGTGAATAGAGTTCCATGTAGTCATGGCTCTATGTAGTACTGTGGAATAGAGTTCCATGTAGTCATGGCTCTATGTAGTACTGTGGAATAGAGTTCCATGTAGTCATGGCTCTATGTAGTACTGTGGAATAGAGTTCCATGTAGTCATGGCTCTATGTAGTACTGTGGAATAGAGTTCCATGTAGTCATGGTCTATGTAGTACTGTGGAATAGAGTTTCCATGTAGTCATGGCTCTATGTAGTACTGTGGAATAGAGTTCCATGTAGTCATGGCTCTATGTAGTACTGTGGAATAGAGTTCCATGTAGTCATGGCTCTATGTAGTACTGTGGAATAGAGTTCCATGTAGTCATGGCTCTATGTAGTACTGTGGAATAGAGTTCCATGTAGTCATGGCTCTATGTAGTACTGTGGAATAGAGTTCCATGTAGTCATGTCTCTATGTAGTACTGTGGAATAGAGTTCCATGTAGTCATGTCTCTATGTAGTACTGTGGAATAGAGTTCCATGTAGTCATGGCTCTATGTAGTACTGTGGAATAGAGTTCCATGTAGTCATGGCTCTATGTAGTACTGTGGAATAGAGTTCCATGTAGTCATGGCTCTATGTAGTACTGTGGAATAGAGTTCCATGTAGTCATGGCTCTATGTAGTACTGTGGAATAGAGTTCCATGTAGTCATGGCTCTATGTAGTACTGTGGAATAGAGTTCCATGTAGTCATGGCTCTATGTAGTACTGTGGAATAGAGTTCCATGTAGTCATGGCTCTATGTAGTACTGTGGAATAGAGTTCCATGTAGTCATGGCTCTATGTAGTACTGTGGAATAGAGTTCCATGTAGTCATGGCTCTATGTAGTACTGTGGAATAGAGTTCCATGTAGCATGGCTCTATGTAGTACTGTGGAATAGAGTTCCATGTAGTCATGGCTCTATGTAGTACTGTGGAATAGAGTTCCATGTAGTCATGGCTCTATGTAGTACTGTGGAATAGAGTTCCATGTAGTCATGGCTCTATGTAGTACTGTGGAATAGAGTTCCATGTAGTCATGGCTCTATGTAGTACTGTGGAATAGAGTTCCATGTAGTCATGGCTCTATGTAGTACTGTGGAATAGAGTTCCATGTAGTCATGGCTCTATGTAGTACTGTGGAATAGAGTTCCATGTAGTCATGGCTCTATGTAGTACTGTGGAATAGAGTTCCATGTAGTCATGGCTCTATGTAGTACTGTGGAATAGAGTTCCATGTAGTCATGGCTCTATGTAGTACTGTGGAATAGAGTTCCATGTAGTCATGGCTCTATGTAGTACTGTGGAATAGAGTTCCATGTAGTCATGGCTCTATGTAGTACTGTGGAATAGAGTTCCATGTAGTCATGGCTCTATGTAGTACTGTGGAATAGAGTTCCATGTAGTCATGGCTCTATGTAGTACTGTGGAATAGAGTTCATGTAGTCATGGCTCTATGTAGTACTGTGGAATAGAGTTCCATGTAGTCATGGCTCTATGTAGTACTGTGGAATAGAGTTCCATGTAGTCATGGCTCTATGTAGTACTGTGGAATAGAGTTCCATGTAGTCATGGCTCTATGTAGTACTGTGGAATAGAGTTCCATGTAGTCATGGCTCTATGTAGTACTGTGGAATAGAGTTCCATGTAGTCATGGCTCTATGTAGTACTGTGGAATAGCGTTCCATGTAGTCATGGCTCTATGTAGTACTGTGGAATAGAGTTCCATGTAGTCATGTCTCTATGTAGTACTGTGGAATATAGTTCCATGTAGTCATGTCTCTATGTAGTACTGTGGAATAGAGTTCCATGTAGTCATGTCTCTATGTAGTACTGTGGAATAGAGTTCCATGTAGTCATGGCTCTATGTAGTACTGTGGAATAGAGTTCCATGTAGTCATGGCTCTATGTAGGACTGTGGAATAGAGTTCCATGTAGTCATGGCTCTATGTAGTACTGTGAATAGAGTTCCATGTAGTCATGGCTCTATGTAGTACTGTGGAATAGAGTTCCATGTAGTCATGGCTCTATGTAGTACTGTGGTATAGGTTCCATGTAGTCATGGCTCTATGTAGTACTGTGGAATAGAGTTCCATGTAGTCATGGCTCTATGTAGTACTGTGGAATAGAGTTCCATGTAGTCATGGCTCTATGTAGTACTGTGGAATAGAGTTCCATGTAGTCATGGCTCTATGTAGTACTGTGGAATAGAGTTCCATGTAGTCATGGCTCTATGTAGTACTGTGGAATAGAGTTCCATGTAGTCATGGCTCTATGTAGTACTGTGGAATAGAGTTCCATGTAGTCATGGCTCTATGTAGTACTGTGGAATATAGTTCCATGTAGTCATGTCTCTATGTAGTACTGTGGAATAGCGTTCCATGTAGTCATGGCTCTATGTAGTACTGTGGAATAGAGTTCCATGTAGTCATGTCTCTATGTAGACTGTGGAATAGAGTTCCATGTAGTCATGGCTCTATGTAGTACTGTGGAATAGAGTTCCATGTAGTCATGGCTCTATGTAGTACTGTGGAATAGAGTTCCATGTAGTCATGTCTCTATGTAGTACTGTGGAATAGAGTTCCATGTAGTCATGGCTCTATGTAGTACTGTGGAATAGAGTTCCATGTAGTCATGGCTCTATGTAGTACTGTGGAATAGAGTTCCATGTAGTCATGGCTCTATGTAGTACTGTGGAATAGAGTTCCATGTAGTCATGTGTCTATGTAGTACTGTGGAATATAGTTCCATGTAGTCATGTCTCTATGTAGTACTGTGGAATAGAGTTCCATGTAGTCATGGCCCTATGTAGTACTGTGGAATAGAGTTCCATGTAGTCATGGCTCTATGTAGTACTGTGGAATAGAGTTCCATGTAGTCATGGCTCTATGTAGTACTGTGGAATAGAGTTCCATGTAGTCATGGCTCTATGTAGTACTGTGGAATAGAGTTCCATGTAGTCATGTCTCTATGTAGTACTGTGGAATAGAGTTCCATGTAGTCATGAATCTATGTAGTACTGTGGAATAGAGTTCCATGTAGTCATGGCTCTATGTAGTACTGTGGAATAGAGTTCCATGTAGTCATGGCTCTATGTAGTACTGTGGAATAGAGTTCCATGTAGTCATGGCTCTATGTAGTACTGTGGAATAGAGTTCCATGTGGTCATGGCTCTATGTAGTACTGTGGAATAGAGTTCCATGTAGTCATGGCTCTATGTAGTACTGTGCGCCTCCCATAGTCTGTTCTGAATTTGGGGGCTGTGAAGAGACCTCTGGTGGCGTGTCTTGTAGGGTATGGATGGGTGTCTGAGGTGTGTGTCAGTAGTTTAAACAGACCTCTGGTGGCGTGTCTTGTAGGGTATGGATGGGTGTCTGAGGTGTGTGTCAGTAGATTAAACAGACCTCTGGTGGCGTGTCTTGTAGGGTATGGATGGGTGTCTGAGGTGTGTGTCAGTAGTTTAAAACAGACAGCTCGGTGCGTCCACTTTGAGCCGTGAGAGATTTACATGCATATTATTAATGTCAGCTCCCTGTGTACATTTAAAGGACCAAGCCGTGCCTTGGACTTCCTGGTTTTATATCACTGTATACTACAAATGACAATGAGGAGGAGGGTTCCCCCATTCTCTCTCTCTCTAATTACTCCAGCTAAATCATTTTTATGTGTGTGGGTGCTCAACGGAGGTCTTTTCTCGCTGTGGCAATTATTTTTTAAACTCCTTGATATTTCTGTGAGCGATCTTGAATATGTACCAACCTTCACATCGCAGCTTAGAGAACACTGAGATCCTTCACATCGCAGCTTAGAGAACACTGAGATCCTTCACATCGCAGCTTAGAGGACACTGAGATCCTTCACATCACAGCTTAGAGAACAGGGAGATCCTTCACATCGCAGCTTAGAGGACACTGAGATCCTTCACATCGCAGCTTAGAGAACAGGGAGATCCTTCACATCGCAGCTTAGAGGACACTGAGATCCTTCACATCGCAGCTTAGAGAACACTGAGATCCTTCACATCGCAGCTTAGAGAACAGGGAGATCCTTCACATCGCAGCTTAGAGGACACTGAGATCCTTCACATCGCAGCTTAGAGAACAGGGAGATCCTTCACATCGCAGCTTAGAGAACACTGAGATCCTTCACATCGCAGCTTAGAGAACACTGAGATCCTTCACATCGCAGCTTAGAGAACACTGAGATCCTTCACATCGCAGCTTAGAGAACACTGAGATCCTTCACATCGCAGCTTAGAGAACACTGAGATCCTTCACATCGCACTGATGCTAACAGAGGGCTTTATAAATACATGTGATTGATTTGATTACAAAGAATATTAGCAGCAAGAGAGATTTAGTGAGGAGAAATGGGAACATCTCTTTCGTTTATGATGAAACACTGACAGTTTTGTTTAAGAAAAAGGGAACTACAGCATTTTCTTGGTTCTGCACCTGGCATCTAGTAGATATGGAAACAATAATGTCTTGATGGAAGAAGAGACAGAATAATGGACAGAGGAGAGACAGAATAATGGACAGAGGAGAGACAGAATAATGGACAGAGGAGAGACAGAATAATGGACAGAGGAGAGACAGAATAATGGACAGAGGAGAGACAGATGACAGAAGAGAAGATGTTAGCTGAAGTGCAGTTTAGTAGAGGGGGAAAAGGAGAAGAATGAGAATGTGAAGCAGCGAAGAGCCAAATGAAGTCGTGGTTTCTCCTGGGTGAAATAGATGAGAGGAGCAATATGGTGCGACTGTAATCCACAGGCTCCGGAGCGGGGCAGAATTGACAGGCACTTTGAGCTTGTTACAGCACTCTGCG
>NC_034198.2:42712737-42795777 GCF_002021735.2 Oncorhynchus kisutch | reverse complement strand
CCTCTCTCTCTCTCTCTCAATTAAATTAAATTAAATTCAAAAGGCGTTATTGGCATGGGAAACATATTGTTAACTAAGATTTTTTGTTGGTAAATTGTTAGATATTACTTCTCTCTCTCTGTCTCTCTCTCTCTCTCTCTCTCTCTCTCTCTCCTCTCTCTCTCTGTCTCTCTCTCTCTCTCTCTGTCTCTCTCTCTCTCTCTCTCTCTGTCTCTCTGTCTCTCTCTCTCTCTGTCTCTCTCTCTCTCTGTCTCTCTCTCTGTCTCTCTCTCTCTCTGTCTCTCTCTCTCTCTCTCTCTCTGTCTCTCTCTCTCTCTCTCTCTCTCTCTCTCTCTCCTCTCTCTGTCTCTGTCTCTCTCTGTCTCTGTCTCTCTCTGTCTCTGTCTCTCTCTGTCTCTCTCTGTCTCTCTCTGTCTCTCTCTGTCTCTCTCTTCTCTCTGTCTCCTCTGTCTCTCTCTCTCTCTCTCTCTCTCTGTGTCTCTCTCTCTCTCTCTCTGTGTCTCTCTCTCTCTCTCTCTCTCTCTCTCTCTCTCTCTCTCTCTCTCTCTCTCTCTCTCTCTCTCTCTCTCTCTCTCTCTCTCTCTCTCTCTCTCTCTCTCTCTCTCTCTCTCTCCAGACACGCAAGATGGACGAGAGAAGCATTTCTGTCACTCTGTATCTTCATCAACTTCTGATGCTTTCTCTCTACCACCCTGTTCCCCTACCTCCCTACCACCCTACATACCTACCTTCCTACCACCCTAATACCCTACCACCTTACCTACCTCCCTACCACCTTACCTCCCCTACCTCCCTACCAGCTGACAACCTTACCTCCCTGTTAGAGGAATTCTAAATTCCTATATGTTTTATAGCCAAAATCAAATTCGCACTCTCTCTATTTCATTAATGAGTCGTAAATTCATTAATTATGCATGAAATAGATCGAGACCAGTCTTAAAAGTCAGGGTAACAGCGTTTATTACAAGAGAGTACTGAAGCAAAATACAAAGAACCTTACATTTTAAAGAGACAACATAAAATGACATCATCAGTTTCTCACACCCTCTCCTATCCACACAATAGCGCAGTGTCTTCAGTTCTGGAGATCTTCTTCTACTCCCTCATAAAACAAACATTCCAATCTGTCTAAAAGACATCTTCTCCTCCACTAATGGAACATCAAAGACCATTCTTATCTTTCAGAAAATATATATCATCCCTCTCCCTTAAACTTCCCGCAAGGTACAGACAATTAATTCGTATTACTTACATTTTCAGTAACAGCTTAACCAAGAACCCATACATTTCATACCATAACATAATAGTATTAGAATCAATGGTTTCTAATTTAAATGTATACATTATTAATCATTTCAACTATAATTTCCTCCAACACTCCCTACCACCCTACCTCCCTACCTTCCTACCTATCTACCACCCTACCTACCTACCACCCTACATCCCTACCACCCTACCTACCACCCTACATCCCTACCACCCTACATCCCTACCACCCTACATCCCTACCACCCTACCACACATCCCTACCACCCTACATCCCTACCTCCCTACCACCCTACCTCCCTACCTACCACCCTACCTCCTACCTACCTCCCTACTCCCTACCTACCACCTTACCCCCCTACCTTCCTACCCCCCTACCTTCCTACCTCCCTACCACCCTACATCCCTACCACCCTACATCCCTACCACCCTACCTACCTGCCACCCTAACACCCAACCACCCTACCACCCCACCTACCGCCCTACCTTCCTAACTCCCTACCACCCCACCTACCGCCCTACCTTCCTACCACCCTACCACCCCACCTACCGCCCTACCTTCCTACCGCCCTACCTTCCTACCACCCTACCTATCTACCTACCTCCCTACTACCGTAACTTCCTTCCACCCCTACCTCCCTACCACCCTACCTCCTGCCCTACCTTCCTACCTACCTACCTACCTCCCTACCTCCCTCCCACCCTACCTCCCTACCACCCTACCTACCTCCCTACTACCGTAACTTCCTACCACCCTACCTACCTACCACCCTACCACCCTACCTACCGCCCTACCTTCCTACCACCCTACCTACCTACCTCCCTACCTACCTACCTACCACCCTACCTCCCTACCACCCAACCACCCTACCTACCTACCTACCACCCTACCTCCCTACCACCCAACCACCCTACCTCCCTACCACCCTACCTACCTCCCTACTACCGTAACTCCCTACCACCCACTACTCACCCCTACTACCCTTACCACTCCTACCATCACCCCTACCACCCGTACCACTACTACCATCAACCCTACTACCATGACCCCTACTACCTGTACCACTACTACCATGACCCCTACTAACCGTACCACTACTACCATCACCTCTACTACCCATACCACTACTACCATCACCCCAACTACCCATACCACTACAACCATCACCTCTACTGCCCATACCACTACTACCATCACCCCAACTACCCATACCACTACTACCATCACCTCTACTACCCATACCACTACTACCATCATCCCAACTACCCATACGACTACTACCATCACCCCTACTACCCATACCACTACTACCATCACCCCAACTACCCATAGCACTACTACCATCACCCCACCTCCCTACCACCTTACCTCCCTACCACCCTACCTCCCTACCACCCCACCTCCCTACCACCCTAACACCCAACCACCCTACCTACCACCCTAACACCCAACCACCCTACCACCCCACCTACCGCCCTACCTTCCTAACTCCCTACCATCCCACCTACCACCCTACCTTCCTACCACCCTACCACCCCACCTACCGCCCTACCTTCCTACCACCCTACCTACCTACCTACCGCCCTACCTTCCTACCACCCTACCTATCTACCTACCTCTCTACTACCGTAACTTCCTTCCACCCTACCTCCCTACCACCCTGCCCTACCTTCCTACCTACCCTACCTACCTCCCTACCTCCCTACCACCCTACCTACCTCCCTACTACCGTAACTTCCTACCACCCTACCTACCTACCACCCTACCACCCTACCTACCGCCCTACCTTCCTACCACCCTACCTACCTACCTACCTACCTCCCTACCTCCCTACCGCCCTACCTTCCTACCACCCTACCTACCTCCCTACTACCGTAACTCCCTACCACCCACTACTCACCCCTAATACCCTTACCACTCCTACCATCACCCTTACCACCCGTACCACTACTACCATCAACCCTACTACCATCACCCCTACTACCATCACCCCTACTACCTGTACCACTACTACCATGACCCCTACTACCTGTACCACTACTACCATGACCCCTACTAACCGTACCACTACTACCATCACCTCTACTACCCATACCACTACTACCATCACCCCAACTACCCATACCACTACTACCATCACCTCTACTACCCATACCACTACTACCATCACCCCAACTACCCATACCACTACTACCATCACCTCTACTACCCATACCACTACTACCATCATCCCAACTACCCATACGACTACTACCATCACCCCTACTACCCATACCACTACTACCATCACCCCAACTACCCATAGCACTACTACCATCACCCCAACTACCCGTACCACTACTACCATCACCCGTACCAACCGTACCACTACTACCATCACCCCTACTATCCGTACCTCTACTACCATCACCACTACTACCCGTACCACTGCTACCATCATGCCTACTACCATCACCCCTACTGCCATCACCCCTACCACCCGTACCATTACCACCATCACCCCTACTACCCGTACCACTACTACCATCACCATTACTACCCGTAACACTACTACCATCACCCCAACTATCCGTACCACTACTACCATCACCACAACTACCATCATCCGTACCAACCGTACCACTACTCACCCCTACTACCATCACCCCTACTACTATCACCCCTACTACCCATACCCCTACTACCATCACCCCTACTACCCGTACCACTACTACCATCACCATTACTACCCGTAACACTACTACCATCACCCCAACTACCCGTACCACTACTACCATCACCACAACTACCATCATCCGTACCAACCGTACCACTACTCACCCCTACTACCATCACCCCTACTACTATCACCCCTACTACCCATACCCCTACTACTATCACCCCTACTACCCATACCCCTACTACCATCACCCCTACTACCCATACCCTTACTACCATCACCCCTACTACCCATACCCCTACCTTCATCACCACTACTACCTGTACCACTACTCACCCCTACTACCATCACCACTACTACCATCACCCCTACTACCCATACCCCTACTACCATCACCCCTACTAACCGTACCACTACTCACCCCTACTACCCATACCCCTACTACCATCACCCCTACTACCCGTACCACTACTCACCCCTACTAACCGTACCCCTACTCTCATCACCCCTACTACCCATACCCTACTACCATCACCCCTATTACCCGTACCACTACTCACCCCTACTACCCGTACCCCTACTCTCATCACCCCTACTACCTATACCCTATTACCATCACCCCTACCACCCATACCACTACTACCATCACTATTACTACCCGTAACACTACTACCATCACCCCAACTACCTGTACCACTACTACCATCACCCGTACCAGCCGTACCACTACTCAACCCTACTACCATCACCCCTACTACCCATACCCCTACTACCATCACCCCTACTACCCATACCCCTACTACCATCACCCCTACTACCCATACCCCTACCTTCATCACCCCTACTATCCGTACCACTACTCACCCCTACTACCATCACCCCTACTACCATCACCCCTACTACTGTCACCCCTACTACCCATACCCCTACTACCATCACCCCTACTACCCATACCACTACTCACCCCTACTACCCATACCCCTACTACCATCACCCCTACTATCTGTACCACTACTCACCCCTACTAACCGTACCCCTACTCTCATCACCCCTACTACCCATACCCTACTACCATCACCCCTTATTTACCGTACCACTACTCACCCCTACTACCCATATCCCTACTACCATCACCCCTACTACCCGTACCCTACTACCATCACCCCTACTACCCGAACCACTACTCACCCCTACTACCCATACCCCTACTACCATCACCCTTACTACCATCACCTCTACTAACCGTACCACTACTCACCCCTACTACTCATACCACTACTACCATCACCCTTACTTCCATCACCCCCACTACCCGTACCACTACTCACCCCTACTAACCGTACCACTACTCACCCCTACTACCCATACCACTACTACCATCACCCCTACTACCCGTACCACTTCTCACCCCTACTACCCATACCACTACTACCATCACCCCTACTACCCGTACCACTACTACCTGGAATGATAAACACAACAACAATAATAATAGTAATAACATAAATACTAATAGTAAGTACCTCATGTTTACTATGCAGATGTTATTAGCCAGGGTCCCTCAGGCTGTGGCAGACAAATACAAGAGGAGTCGTTGTTCCTTCACCCATGAGTATTTCTAGTTTTTCCTATGGGTTTAATCATTGAAAATTTGGGATAAATGTAGTACTTTTTTGTGAACAATGAATCTCTTGGTGAGGAATATTATCTCTGTTTCTACCTTACCCTGTAATGCAGTGACCACATACACACTCCTCTTTGGGTAGCCATGTCTTTTTATGTCTGCCGGTTTCTATTGCCAGTTGGTGGTCACTCAGTCTGTACTTGGTAAGCATCTGTCTCTGCATCGTATCTCCGACAGAGTAGAGATAATCAGCCAATTCATATTCTCTGTTTCGGGCCTGATAGCAATTCAGTCGGGTTTGGGATTTTGTTTTGTTTCTCCAATGTTGTAAATATGAGTCCTTTGATTGATTTAACTCTTTATTTTGAAGCAATGCTGGTGTCAGCTTGGTTGGTTAGGTCCAACACCAGCTGACTGAGAGGGCTCATTTCTGGGCTCAGCTCTTGGGTTTGAATTGCTTTAAATTGGAGACTAGAATTTGGACTTGTATTCAGATGAGCCAAAATTGTAATGATCTTTTTCTGTATTTTCATTACCACTGGAAAGAGGCCCAATTCTGCCCTACATTAGTTGGTGTATTTCTTTGGACTTTCCGACAGAATTCTGTATGTATGGCTTCAATTGGATGTTTGTCCCATATTTTGAAGTCCAGTTTTATTGAGTGGCCCCCAAACCTCACTTCTGTAAAGAGCTATTGGTAGGATTACATTGTCAAATATTTTGGTCCAAATTCTATTTGGGGGATGTTGATTTTGAAATATTAAATTTTTTATTGAATGCAACGTTCTGACGGCTTTTTCTTTGAGTGCCATATTAAAGTTTCCAGATTTTTAGTCATTTTTAGTGTGTTCAATTATGGTTCAAGTTGAATTTATATTTGTGTTTCTGACATCTGGGTTTTTTCTGGAAAATCATGATTTTTAGAAGCGGTTTGGAACCACTTAGACTCTTCCTAGGCCTGGCCGTCCGGCCAAACTGAGCAATTGGGGGAGAAGAGCCTTTGGTCAGGGAGGTGACCAAGAACCTGATGGTCACTCTGACAGAGCTCCAGATTTCCCCTGTGGAGAAGGGAGAACCTTCCAGAAAAACAACCATCTCTGCAGCACTCCAACAATCAGGCCTTTATGGTAGAGTGGCCAGACGGAGGCCACTCCTCAGTAAAAGGCACATGCCAGTCCGCTTGGAGTTTGCCAAAAGGCACCTAAAGGACTCGCAGAACATGAGAAACAAGATTCTCTGGTCTGATGAAACCAAGATTGAACTCTTTGGCCTGAATGCCAAGCGTCACGTCTGGAGGAAACCTGGCACAATCCCTACGATGAAGCATGGTGGTGGCAGCATCACTACGATGAAGCAAGGTGGTGGCAGCATCACTACGGTGAAGCAAGGTGGTGGCAGCATCATGCTGTGGGGATAATGTTCAGCGGCAGGGACTGGGAGACTAGTCAGGATCGAGGGACAGATTAATGGAGAAAAGTACAGAGAGATCCTTGATTAAAACCTGCTCCAGAGCACTCAGGGCCTCAGACTGAGGTGATGGTTCACCTTCCAACAGGACAACGACCCTAAGCACACAGACAGGACATCACAGGAGTGGCTTAGGGAAAAGTCTCTGAATGTCTTTGAGTGGCACAGCCAGAGCTCGGATTTGAACCCGATCTAATATCTCTGAAGAGACCTGAAAATAGCTGTGCAGCAACGCTCTCCATCCAACCTTACAGAGCTTGAGAGGATCTGCAGAGAAGAATGGGAGAAACTCCCCCAATACACGTGTGCCAAACTTGTAGCATCTTACCCAAGAAGACTCAATGCCGTAATCGCTGCCAAAGGTGCTTCAACAAAGTACTGAGTAAAGGGTCTGAATACTTATGTACATGTGATTTTTCTTCTTTTAAAAAAAATATAACTGAAAACCTGTTTTTGCTTTGTCATTATGGGGTATTGTGTGTAGATTGAAGAGGGGAAAAAACGAATTTGATCAATTTTAGAATAAGGCTGTAATGTAACAAAATGTGGAAAAAGTCAAGGGGGTCTGAATGCTTTCTGAAGGCTCTGTACCTCTCTCTCTGCTCCTCTGTTGTTGTGCTGCTCAGATGGTCTCTGAGGTCATCATTTGTCTGACTCAGTTTGTCCAAACTGCTTTCCAATTTAGCAATAGATGCTCTGCTTTCCTCCCTGAACTGTTTCATCTCTTCTTTTAGTTTCTGGACAGCATCCTGGACAGCGTCCTCCTGTTGAAGCTTGTTCTCTCTGAGTTATATGACTAGTTAGAGTGCAGTTCAACTGCAGTCATTCTCATCAACAGACTCAATAGCCTTGGCTTCTCAAATGATTGCCTGGTTCACTGCTACTACTGGTTCACTACTACTTCTCAGATAGGAATCAGTGTGTCAAATCTGAGAGCCTGTTGTCCGGACCTCTGGCAGTCTCTATGGGGGTGCCACAGGGTTCAAATCTCGGGCCGACTCTCTTCTCTGTATATATCAATGATGTCGCTCTTGCTGCTGCTGATTCTCTGATCCACCTCTAAGCAGACGACACCATTCTGTATACTTCTGGCCCTTCTTTGGACACTGTGCTAACAAACCTCCAAACGAGCTTCAATGCTATACAACACTACTTCCGTGGCCTCCAACTGCTCTTAAATGCTAGTAAAACTAAGTGCATGCTCTTCAACCGATCGCTGAATGCACCCTCCTGCCCGTCTAGCATCACTACTCTGGACGGTTCTGACTTAGAATATGTGGACAACTACAAATACCTAGGTGTCTGGTTAGACTGTAAACTCTCCTTCCAGACTCACATTAAGCATCTCCAATCCAAATCTAGAATCGGCTTCCTATTTTGCAACAATGCTCCAAAATATTCTCCAACACTTTACTCAGCAAACTGGATGTAGTTTATCACAGTGCCTTCCGTTTCATCACCAAAGCCCCATATACCACCCACCACTGGGACCTGTATGCTCTCCTTGGCTGGCCCTCACTACATATTCATTGCCAAACCCACTGGCTCCAGGTCATCTACAAGACTTTGCTAGGTAAAGCCTCGCCTTATCTCAGCTCACTGGTCACCATAGCAGCACCCACCCGTAGCATGTGCTCCAGCAGGTATATTTCACTGGTCATCCCCAAAGCCAACTCCTCCTTCGGCTGCCTTTCCTTCCAGTTCTCTGCTGCCATTGATTGGAACGAACTACAAAAATCACTGAAGCTGGAGACTTATATCTCCCTCTCTAACTTTAAGCATCAGCTGTCAGAGGAGCTTACCATTCACTGTACCTGTAAACAGCCAATCTGTAAATACACACATGACTACCTCATCCCCACATTGTTACTTATCTTCTTTCTCTTTTGGACCCCAATATCTCTACTTGCACATCATCATCTGCACATCTATCACTCCAGTGTTAGTGTTAAATTGTAATTATTTCACCTCCATGGCCTATTTATTGCCTTACCTCCCTACTCTTCTAAATTTGCACACACTGTACATAGATTTTTTTCTATTGTGTTATTGACTGTATATTTGTTTACTCCATGTGTAACTCTGTGTTGTTGTGTTATTGTGTTATTGACTGTACGTTTGTTTACTCCATGTGTTGTTTACTCTGTTGTTGTTGTTTGTGTCCCACTGCTATGCTTTATCTTGGCCAGGTCACAGTTGTAAATAAGAACTTGTTCTCAACTGGCCACCTGGTTAAAAAATACCACAAAATACCACAGTCGACTGCAGTTACTATATTTTTTTGTATGGGTCTCTTTTTTTGAGAAAGGGAAATGGTTGCAAAACCTTTTCCAAATGTGCTTTTGTTTGGTATTACATATTAAATGTGTTATATATAAATTGTTTTGCAACTGGTAAGATCTGCAAACAGGCATTAATGGTTCTGTCCCATCATCAAACCTTTTAAAACTCTTCTTATCTTTCTCTGTCTGGATGTGTGGTGGGTAAACAATGTTCATAGCAACATTGGTGATGTTCGCTACAATGTCGTAATTGAAGCCTACCTTTTCCAAAACAGTGTTGTTTCTTTGTATTATTGTCTCTAGTGTCTTTAGCTGTTTTACTTTGTCTTGTTTTCTGTCTTTCTTTTGTCTATTGTGCTGTTAACTAGCTCATTATTTTGTTGTTGTTGTTAGCTAGCTAGCTTCTTTTAGGAGAGTCCCTAGCAACTGCTTAGCAACTGGTAAACGATCGAGCTAAGCTAACGACACAGTGTTTCCTGGGCTAATGATTACGGGTGGCACTTCCGGCGGAAGTAGCTGAAGTACTGATTTACCGGTGGTATTTTTGGCTTAAGAAGCTAGCCAACTGGGATAAGCAATAATAAGATATTCACTCGCTAGATGTTGAAGCGTTACGGAGTTCGGAGTTGTACATACAACCAGACAAAACTTCATGATTGGCTTAAATTGGAGTGCTTCGACTATAAAACTAAAACAGAATGTTCCTGTTAGAGATGGTACTTCACCTCCCAAATGACGACGAAGCGAAAAGAAATTGGAAACTTAAACTTAAAAAACCAAAAAGTTGTATGTTTGCTCGTTTCACATTGTTGATAAGAGCCAACGCAGGATAACCCATACCCAGCGCTCTTTCTGGGTGATGAGAGGCCACCAGAGAAGAGACGTCGCCTTAGCAGGACAGGCCTGTCGACTAGTTTTTATATCGCATGTTTGTCTTCAGTTTTTGTTACTAGAATCTGACTACGATAGCTTCTAGTCAGGGTCTGAAGTTAATCTCTTTCATTTCTACCGGACACTTTTTTTTGAAAAATCTGCCATTTATGAAATCTATGTTGAACGTTTTATAATTGTAAACACTGAATCAGTGGTAGGCTACCTGCCACTAGAAATAAGATACATAATGTGTAAACATAATCCATGATTATTCTTCATTTATAATATTAATAGAAGAATACCCTATCTGTCATGGTGGCAGGTGACCTGAAATGTTTACCTGCCACAGCCACCATTTACCCTGTATTTGTCAGGGGTTCATTTCAATCCCTGTTCGAGCTAATAGATACAGAATATTCATTTAGAAAATATTTAACCTGTTAAAGATAGGGCCGACTACTGCCCCCTTTGGAGGAATTGCGTGCCCATAGTAAACAGAAAAAAAATCCGTTCCAGCTGAACGTGGGAGGGGTCGTTCCCAAAAGGGAACCCTAACCCGTCAACAGGTTTTAACCTAGTCTATGTATCCCACTAGGTTTAGAGTGCTTATTTGCAGTAGAGAATAGTCTGATAAACGCTAAAAGTAAGGCACTGGGAGTTTAAAATGTTTTTTAAGGTATCCTTAATTTGTGTATTAGCTTTTCCAGATCCTTACCAAATAATCTCATGAATCAATCATCTATATTCATATTCAATTAATCATCTATATTCATATTCAACTAATCATCTGTATTCATATTCAACTAATCATCTATATTCATATTCCGCTAATCATCTGCATCTGTATTCATATTCAACTAATCGTCTATATTCATATTAATCTATATTCATATTAATCTGTATTCATATTCAGCTAATCATCTATATTCGTATGCATCTATATTCATATTCAGCTAATCATCTATATTCATATTCAGCTAATCATCTATATTCATATTCATCTATATTCATATTCAGCTAATCATCTATATTCATATTCAGCTAATCATCTATATTCATATTCAGCTAATCATCTATATTCATATTCATCTATATTCATATTCAGCTAATCATCTATATTCATATTCGGCTAATCATCTATATTCATATTCAGCTAATCATCTATATTCATATTCAGCTAATCATCTATATTCATATTCATCTATATTCATATTCAGCTAATCATCTATATTCATATTCAGCTAATCATCTATATTCATATTCATCTATATTCATATTCAGCTAATCATCTATATTCATATTCAGCTAATCATCTGTATTCATATTCATCTATATTCATATTCAGCTAATCATCTATATTCATATTCAGCTAATCATCTGTATTCATATTCATCTATATTCATATTCAGCTAATCATCTATATTCATATTCATCTATATTCATATTCAGCTAATCATCTATATTCATATTCAGCTAATCATCTATATTCATATTCAACTAATCGTCTATATTCATATTCAACTAATCATCTATATTCATATTCAACTAATCATCTGTATTCATATTCAACTAATCATCTATATTCATATTCATCTATATTCATATTCAGCTAATCATCTATATTCATATTCATCTATATTCATATTCAGCTAATCATCTATATTCATATTCAGCTAATCATCTATATTCATATTCAACTAATCATCTATATTCATATTCAACTAATCATCTGTATTCATATTCATCTATATTCATATTCAACTAATCGTCTATATTCATATTCAACTAATCATCTATATTCATATTCAACTAATCATCTATATTCATATTCAGCTAATCATCTATATTCATATTCGGCTAATCATCTATATTCATATTCAGC
This sequence comes from Oncorhynchus kisutch, assembly GCF_002021735.2. NCBI lineage: Eukaryota > Metazoa > Chordata > Actinopteri > Salmoniformes > Salmonidae > Oncorhynchus > Oncorhynchus kisutch. Next base: position 42,783,723 of record NC_034198.2, on the reverse strand, counting down.
TAATCATCTATATTCATATTCAGCTAATCATCTATATTCATATTCATCTATATTCATATTCAGCTAATCATCTATATTCATATTCAGCTAATCATCTATATTCATATTCATCTATATTCATATTCAGCTAATCATCTATATTCATATTCAGCTAATCATCTGTATTCATATTCATCTATATTCATATTCAGCTAATCATCTATATTCATATTCAGCTAATCATCTGTATTCATATTCATCTATATTCATATTCAGCTAATCATCTATATTCATATTCATCTATATTCATATTCAGCTAATCATCTATATTCATATTCAGCTAATCATCTATATTCATATTCAACTAATCGTCTATATTCATATTCAACTAATCATCTATATTCATATTCAACTAATCATCTGTATTCATATTCATCTATATTCATATTCAACTAATCATCTATATTCATATTCAGCTAATCATCTATATTCATATTCATCTATATTCATATTCAGCTAATCATCTATATTCATATTCAGCTAATCATCTATATTCATATTCAACTAATCATCTATATTCATATTCAACTAATCATCTATATTCATATTCAACTAATCATCTGTATTCATATTCATCTATATTCATATTCAACTAATCATCTATATTCATATTTAACTAATCATCACCTGCAGATGAGCCTGGTGTGGTGGAGGTTTCTGAGGAGCCAGGTCCTATTTCAAAGACCTTCCATGATACCGAATCACAGTGGTCAGACCCAGCAACGGAGGACCACACCTGCTCCAAAGAACCTATCATCACATGTGGCATGACGACCTCACCAGCCCCTGAGGGGTCACTGTCTGTTGCAGACGTTACATTGAACGATGACGCAGACTGTCTGCTGTACACAGGGATTCCACTATTAGAATTCAACACTCTTGTCGTGTCTTGCTCACAAGGTTTTGCCCCCCCCTCCCCACATCATCAACGTCGGGCTGTAGACCAAAGTCTGTTGACACTAAATGATACTTAGACCAAACGTTGTTATAGCTGATTTAGCAAGATGCTTCAAAAGGTCACCCGGGTCATGTAGGTAAAACATAGAAATTCTGGATAGATGTGGTTGCTGAGCACACCAAGGATCCCATCTTGGCTGGCTCCCTACCAAGGATAACATCTCGGCTGGCTCCCTACCAAGGATCCCATCTTGGCTGGCTCCCTACCAAGGATCCCATCTTGGCTGGCTCCCTACCAAGGATCTCGTTCCACGGCTGCCTCGTGAGATAAAGGCCACAGGTTTTTCCAGGGAAGAAAAATGTCAAATACAACTTTCTGACTACACAGAAAGTGTTTTGCAACAAAAAAATAAAATCTGGACGAAATAACTGAATCTTACAGTCACTACTAGTAATACTGTAAAATATCTAGTTGCAGCTGCTCCATCAGGAATGGTTGTGTTCAGTTCAGAGGCTTACGGTGGGGAATGTAGCGATAGGTTGCATCTGCTCCATCAGGAATGGTTGTGTTCAGTTCAGAGGCTTACGGTGGGGAATGTAGCGATAGGTTGCATCTGCTCCATCAGGAATGGTTGTGTTCAGTTCAGAGGCTTACGGTGGGGAATGTAGCGATAGGTTGCATCTGCTCCATCAGGAATGGTTGTGTTCAGTTCAGAGGCTTACGGTGGGGAATGTAGCGATAGGTTGTATCTGCTCCATCAGGAATGGTTGTGTTCAGTTCAGAGGCTTACGGTGGGGAATGTAGCGATAGGTTGCATCTGCTCCATCAGGAATGGTTGTGTTCAGTTCAGAGGCTTACGGTGGGGAATGTAGCGATAGGTTGCATCTGCTCCATCAGGAATGGTTGTGTTCAGTTCAGAGGCTTACGGTGGGGAATGTAGCGATAGGTTGCATCTGCTCCATCAGGAATGGTTGTGTTCAGTTCAGAGGCTTACGGTGGGGAATGTAGCGATAGGTTGCATCTGCTCCATCAGGAATGGTTGTGTTCAGTTCAGAGGCTTACGGTGAGGAATGTAGCGATAGGTTGCATCTGCTCCATCAGGAATGGTTGTGTTCAGTTCAGAGGCTTACGGTGGGGAATGTAGCGATAGGTTGCATCTGCTCCATCAGGAATGGTTGTGTTCAGTTCAGAGGCTTACGGTGGGGAATGTAGCGATAGGTTGCATCTGCTCCATCAGGAATGGTTGTGTTCAGTTCAGAGGCTTACGGTGGGGAATGTAGCGATAGGTTGTATCTGCTCCATCAGGAATGGTTGTGTTCAGTTCAGAGGCTTACGGTGGGGAATGTAGCGATAGGTTGCATCTGCTCCATCAGGAATGGTTGTGTTCAGTTCAGAGGCTTACGGTGGGGAATGTAGCGATAGGTTGCATCTGCTCCATCAGGAATGGTTGTGTTCAGTTCAGAGGCTTACGGTGGGGAATGTAGCGATAGGTTGCATCTGCTCCATCAGGAATGGTTGTGTTCAGTTCAGAGGCTTACGGTGGGGAATGTAGCGATAGGTTGCATCTGCTCCATCAGGAATGGTTGTGTTCAGTTCAGAGGCTTACGGTGAGGAATGTAGCGATAGGTTGCATCTGCTCCATCAGGAATGGTTGTGTTCAGTTCAGAGGCTTACGGTGGGGAATGTAGCGATAGGTTGCATCTGCTCCATCAGGAATGGTTGTGTTCAGTTCAGAGGCTTACGGTGGGGAATGTAGCGATAGGTTGCATCTGCTCCATCAGGAATGGTTGTGTTCAGTTCAGAGGCTTACGGTGGGGAATGTAGCGATAGGTTGCATCTGCTCCATCAGGAATGGTTGTGTTCAGTTCAGAGGCTTACGGTGAGGAATGTAGCGATAGGTTGCATCTGCTCCATCAGGAATGGTTGTGTTCAGTTCAGAGGCTTACGGTGGGGAATGTAGCGATAGGTTGCATCTGCTCCATCAGGAATGGTTGTGTTCAGTTCAGAGGCTTACGGTGAGGAATGTAGCGATAGGTTCATAACACAGAACTCAAGGTTTCTCCACCGTTTGCGTGCTGTAGATGGGGTGACCATGGCTTCACAATTAGGGACTTGCTAGAGGAATGGAGTGCACCCTTCGTCTTCGTTGACCAATGAGAAGGTCCCTGGGGACACATTGCTAATGTCCGTATCCATGTGGAACGTGGCGTTTTTAAGGTGTACAGGATTCGCTCACAAACGGTGCTCTCTTAGTTTTGAGTCCCTAATATTGACAACATATTTAAAATGTGTGCAGCTCTTGTAAATCTGAGAGGATTATATCTAACAAATAGACACAATGTCTAACATCATCCACATGTCTAACAACATGCACTGATCGTTTATGTATTCCAAAAATGTACATCACTTTATTCCTATTAATGAACTGCGGAACATTGTCAGCATTTGTAGCATTCTTTTTATTCCAACTGTTAGCTGTAATTGTTTCAAGTCATGGTTTCAAGTCATTGTTTCAAGTCATTGTTTCAAGTCATTGTTTCAAGTCATTGTTTCAAGTCATTGTTTCAAGTCATTGTTTCAAGTCATTGTTTCAAGTCATTGTTTCAAGTCATTGTTTCAAGTCATTGTTTCAAGTCATTGTTTCAAGTCATTTTTTCTAGTCATTGTGTTTCAAGTCACTGTTTCAAGTCACTGTTTCAAGTCACTGTTTCAAGTCACTGTTTCAAGTCACTGTTTCAAGTCACTGTTTCAAGTCACTGTTTCAAGTCACTGTTTCAAGTCACTGTTTCAAGTCACATCATGGTCACTTGGTGTTCAGACGACCAGCGTGCAGCTCTGTAGTCTCTCTCTCTCTCTCTCTCTCTCTCTCTCTCTCTCTCTCTCTCTCTCTCTCTCTCTCTCTCTCTCTCTCTCTCTCTCTCTCTCTCTCTCTCTCTCTCTCTCTCTCTTATTGTAGACACTGCAGTCTTCCTCCCTCTCTGTGTGATGGTACGAGTTTTATAATGACCTGTGTGTCTGTCTTCTGTGGAATGTCATTTGGAGTTGACTGGTATGTATGTACGAGAGACACACACACAGGTCATTATAAAACTCGTACCATCACACAGAGAGGGAGGAAGACTGCAGTGTCTACATGTGTACCTACGTACATGTCTACCTGTGTACATGTCTGCCTGCGTACATGTCTACCTGCGTACATGTCTACCTGCGTACATGTCTACCTGCGTACATGTCTACCTGCGTACATGTCTACCTGTCTACCTGTCTACATGTCTACCTGTCTACATGTCTACCTGCGTACATGTCTACCTCACACTATCGTATCCCATGTCATACGTGTGTTTCCGTGTTCTAGAATCCCCGTGATCAGCCAGCGTTCTCTGTTCTGTCTGTCATTGGTAATGGAAGAGTACTGTCTAGCTGCACTACATAACAGACCAGAAGACAAGCTGCCTCCCAAATGGCCTCTACGGTTTCTGCTCAAATGAAGTGCATTATAGGGAATTTGGAATACAACTCTGTTATTTTCTTTAAACAATGTGACTCCTCCATTTCACACAAATTGCTGGCTGCTGAAGCCTGATGGATGTTTGTGTGTGACGTATGTGTGTGTGTGGGGTCGGCCTCTGAAACACAGGTTTAAAACCACTTTTTTCACTGTTATTCAACAGTGTAGAGGACAGCGTTTCAACCCTTCTCTGTTATTCAACAGTGTAGAGGACAGCGTTTCAACCCTTCTCTGTTATTCAACAGTGTAGAGGACAGCGTTTCAACCCTTCTCTGTTATTCAACAGTGTAGAGGACAGCGTTTCAACCCCCGTCCGTCCGTCAACACACCTCCACTCCAGCTCTAAGAGGTGTCTTTTTTCTTCTATCTGTGTTTGAGAAAAACGATCAATGCCAGACAAAGGCAAGGGGAGAAAGGAGAAACACAATTGCTTATTGACAGAGAACTCAACGTCTGGACCAATAGAAGTCTGAAAGATGACAGCTTAGGGCTTAGTGACTGGTGAGGTAAGAGAGATACAGAGAGAGACTGAGAGAGACTGAGAGATACAGAGAGAGACAGGGAGATATAGAGAGATACAGAGAGAAATCTGCAAAAAATATCCTCTGTGTACAAAGTTAAACACCAAATTAATGCATGCAGAACAGAATTAGGCTGATACACGCTAATTATCAAAATCCAGAAAAGAGCTGTAAAATTCTACAACCACCTAAAAGGAAGCGATTCCCAAACCTTCTATAACTAAGCAAGCTGGTCCTGAGGCTCTGTTCACAAACACAAAACAGACCCCACAGAGCCCCAACACAATTATAACCCAACCAAAATATGAGAAAACAGAAAGATAATTACTTGACACAAGAACTTACTGAAAAACATAACAAACTAGAGTACTGTGACTGACCCAAAATTAAGGAAAGCAGTGAGCATAGCCTTGCTATTGAGAAAGGCCGCCGTAGGCAGACCTGGCTCTCAAGAGAAGACAGGCTATGTGCTCACTGCCCACAAAATGAGGTGGACTGAGCTGCACTTCCTAACCTCCTGTCCAATGTATGACCATATTGGAGACACATATTTCCCTCAGATTACACAGACCCACAAAAAAAATTGAAAACAAACCCATTTTGATAAACTCCCATATCTACTGGGTGAAATACCACAGTGTGCCATCACAGCAGCAAGATTTGTGACCTGTTGCCACAAGAAAAGGGCAACCAGTGAAGAACAAACACCATTGTAAATACAATCTATATTTATGCTTATTTATTTTCCCTTTTCTACTTTAACTATTTTCACATAATATGACATTTGAAATGTGTTTTTTTTTTAAACAGTTTTTTTTTCAGTTTAATTAATTAAATTAATTAAATAATTATCTATTTCACTTTGGTAAAGTATTAAGACCCCTTGGCGTTTTCCACATTCTGTAACCGTATTATAATGTGTATTAAATGGTTTTTTCCCCGCATTAATCTATATCATAATGACATAACAAAAACAGGTTTTTTAGAAATGTTTGCTAATTTATTTTAAAAAAGACTCATCCCGAAGCCACTCCTGCGTTGTCTTGGCTGTGTGCTTAGTGTCGTTGTCCTGTTGGAAGGTGAACCGTCGCCCCAGTCTGAGGTCTGGAGCCGATTTTCATCAAGGATCTCTCTGTTCTTTGCTCTTTTCATCTTTGCCTCGATCCCCACAGCATGATGCTGCCACCACCATGCTTCACGGTAGGGATGCTGCCACCACCATGCTTCACGGTAGGGATGCTGCCACCACCATGCTTCACGGTAGGGATGGTGCCAGGTTGTCTCATGGTCTGAGAGTCTTAGGTGCCTTTTGGCAAACTCCAAGTGGGCTGTCATGTGCCTTTTGGCAAACTCCAAGTGGGCTGTCATGTGCCTTTTCCTGAAGAGTGGCTTCCGTCTTTCCACTCTACCATAAATGCCTGATTTTGGAGTGCTGCAGAGATGTTTGTCTTTCTGGAACGTTCTCCTATCTCCACATAGGAACTCTAGAGCTCTGTCAGAGTGACCATCGAGTTCTTGGTCACTTCCCTGACCAAGGCCCTTCTCCCCCGACTGCTCAGTTTGGCCGGGCGGCCAGCTCTAGGAAGAGTCTTGGTGGTTCCAAACTTCTTCCATTTAAGAATGATGGAGGCCACTGTGTTCTTGGGGACCTTCAATGTTGCAGAAATGTTTTGGTACCCTTCCCCAGATCTGTGTCTCGACACAATGCTGTCTCGGAGCTCTATGGACAATTCCTTCGACCTCATGGCTTGGTTTCTGCTCTGACATGCACTGTCAACTGTGGGACCTTATCTAGACAGGTGTTTGCCTTTCCAAATCATGTCCAATGAATTGAATTTATCACAGGTGGACTCCAATCAAGTTGTAGAAACATCTCAAGGATGATCCATGGAAACAGGATGCACAATTTAGAGTCTCATAGCAAAGGGTCTGAATACTTATGTAAATAAGGTATTTCTGTTTTAAATAAATAAGGTATTTTTAATACGGTTGAAAAAATGTCTAAACTGTTTTGTCATTGTTATTATTGTCTGTAGATTGATGAATGTTTTTATTTAATCCATGGTAGAATAAGGCTGTAATGTAACAAAATGTGGAAAAGGGGAAGGGGGTCTGAATACTTTCCTAAGGCATTGTATGCTTCCTATGGCAATAAAGCACCTTCAATTGAATTGAATTCAGAGAAATCAAAACTTCTGTCTCTGTAAGTCTGTCAAGGCCACGAGAAGGTAGAGGTTGAAGTAAAGTACTCTCTCTGATAAGATTATTCTGCTACTGGCTCTCCTCTGCTCAACTCTCCTCTTGGCTGACTGGGAGGCTGACTGGGAGGCTGGCTGGCTGGCAGCGCTGGGTGGGAGGCTGACTGGGAGGCTGGCTGGCTGGGAGGCTGGCTGGCAGCGCTGGGTGGGAGGCTGGCTCGGTGGGTGGGAGGCTGACTGGGAGGCTGGCTGGGTGGCTGGCAGCGCTGGGTGGGAGGCTGCCTGGCTGGGAGGCTGGCACTGGGAGGCTGGCAGGCTGGCACTGGGAGATTGACACTTGGAGGTTGGCTGGGAAGCTGGCAGGCTGGGAGGCTGGCACTGGGAGGTTGGCTGGGAGGCTGGCACTGGGAGGCTGGCACTGGGAAGTTGGCAGGCTGGGAGGCTGGAAGACTGGGAGGCTGGCACTGGGAGGCTGGCAGGCTGGGTGTTACTACTAGTTTATGTTAAGTGACACTTCTCCCAGTGAGAGACTGAAACTCACTCTCACCCTCTCTCTCTCTATCACACCAGGGTTTCTACTAGTAGTTTATGTTAAGTGACACTTCTCCCAGTGAGAGACTGAAACTCACTCTCACCCTCTCTCTCTCTATCACACCAGGGTTTCTACTAGTAGTTTATGTTAAGTGACACTTCTCCCAGTGAGAGACTGAAACTCACTCTCACCCTCTCTCTCTCTCTATCACACCAGGGTTTCTACTAGTAGTTTATGTTAAGTGACACTTCTCCCAGTGAGAGACTGAAACTCACTCTCACCCTCTCTCTCTCTATCACACCAGGGTTTCTACTAGTAGTTTATGTTAAGTGACACTTCTCCCAGTGAGAGACTGAAACTCACTCTCACCCTCTCTCTCTCTATCACACCAGGGTTTCTACTAGTAGTTTATGTTAAGTGACACTTCTCCCAGTGAGAGACTGAAACTCACTCTCACCCTCTCTCTCTCTATCACACCAGGGTTTCTACTAGTAGTTTATGTTAAGTGACACTTCTCCCAGTGAGAGACTGAAACTCACTCTCACCCTCTCTCTCTCTATCACACCAGGGTTTCTACTAGTAGTTTATGTTAAGTGACACTTCTCCCAGTGAGAGACTGAAACTCACTCTCACCCTCTCTCTCTCTATCACACCAGGGTTTCTACTAGTAGTTTATGTTAAGTGACACTTCTCCCAGTGAGAGACTGAAACTCACTCTCACCCTCTCTCTCTCTATCACACCAGGGTTTCTACTAGTAGTTTATGTTAAGTGACACTTCTCCCAGTGAGAGACTGAAACTCACTCTCACCCTCTCTCTCTCTATCACACCATTGTTTCCTGTTGTCGTGCTTTTGGCTGATAAAAATATATAAAAGTCCATAAAACTGTTGCCGGCCAATAAATCCATTGCAAAATAATGTTTTTTATTCATTGATGGAAATACCAGTGGATATAAATACACTGAAAGCAACATGTAAAATGTTGGTCCAAAAGATCACAGAAAATGTTCCATATGGACAAAAAGCGGATTTCTCTCAAATTGTGTTCACAAATTTGTTTAGATCCCTGTTAGTGAGCATTTCTCCTTTGACAAGATAATCCATCCCCCTGACATGTGTGGCACATCAAGAAGCTGATTAAACAGTATGCTCATTACACAGGTGAACCTTGTGCTGGGGACAATAAAAGACCACTCTAAAATGTGCAGTTTTGTCACATAACACAATGCCACAGATGTCTCAAGTTTTGAGGAAGCGTGCAATTGGCATATTGACTGCAAGAATGTCCACCAGAACTGTTGCCAGAGAATTGAATGCTGATGGGCTATCTCCAATGACATTTTAGAGAATTTGGCAGCACATCCAACCGGCCTCACAACCACAAACCCCATGTAACCATGCCTGTCCAGGACCTCCACATTATATATTTTTTTTAATGTATCTAGGCAAGTCAGTTAAGAACAAATTCTTATTTACAATGACTGCCTACCCCGACCAAACCCTAACCCGGACAACGCTGGGTCAATTGTGCGCTGTCCTATGGGAATCCCAATCACAACCGGTTGTGATACAGCCTGGAATTGAACCAGGGTCTGTATTAATGCCTCTAGCACTGAGATGCAGTGCCTTAGACCGCTGCACCACTCGGGAGCCCACATCTGGCTTCTCCACCTGCGGGATCGTCTGAGACCAGCCACCTGGACAGCTGATGAAACTGTGGGTTTGCACAAACAAATTATTTCTGCACCAACTGTCAGAAACCATCTCAGGGAAGCTCATCTGCTCGTCATCCTCACCAGGGTCTTCACCCTGACTGCAGTTTGGCGTCGTGACCGACTTCAGTGGCCAATGGCACATTGGAGAAGTTCTTCACGGAGCGAATCGCGCTTTCAACTCTACGGGCAGATGGCAGACAGCGTGTAGAGGGCCCCATGGTGGAGGTGGGGTTATGGTATGGTGTTTACTGATGTCAACGTTGTGAACAGAGTGCCCCATGGTGGGGTTATGGTATGGTGTTTACTGATGTCAACGTTGTGAACAGAGTGCCCCATGGTGGAGGTGGGGTTATGGTATGGTGTTTGCTGATGTCAACGTTGTGAACAGAGGGCCCCATGGTGGAGGTGGGGTTATGGTATGGTGTTTACTGATGTCAACGTTGTGAACAGAGGGCCCCATGGTGGGGTTATGGTATGGTGTTTACTGATGTCAACGTTGGGAACAGAGGGCCCCATGGTGGGGTTATGGGATGGTGTTTACTGATGTCAACGTTGTGAACAGAGTGCCCCATGGTGGGGTTATGGTATGGTGTTTACTGATGTCAACGTTGTGAACAGAGGGCCCCATGGTGGCGGTGGGGTTATGGTATGGTGTTTGCTGATGTCAACGTTGTGAACAGAGGGCCCCATGGTGGAGGTGGGGTTATGGTATGGTGTTTACTGATGTCAACGTTGTGAACAGAGTGCCCCATGGTGGGGTTATGGTATGGTGTTTACTGATGTCAACGTTGTGAACTGAGTTACCCATGGTGGCGGTGGGGGTATGGTGTGGGAAGGCATAAGCTACAGACAACAAACACAATTGCATTTTATCGATGGCAATTTGAATGCAGAGATACCGTGATGAGATCCTGAGGCCCATTGTTGTGCCATTCATCCTCCGCCGTCACCTCATGTTTCAGCATGATAATGCACAGCCCCATGTTGCAAGGATCTGGACACAATTCCTGGAAGCTGAAAATGTCCCAGTTCTTCCATGACCTGCACACTCACCAGACATGTCACTAATTGAGCATGTTTGGGATGCTCTGGATCGACGTGTACGACAGCATGTTCCAGTTCCTGCCAATATCCAGAAACTTCACACAGCCATTGAAGAGGAGTAGAACAACATTCCACAGACCACAATCAACAGCCTGATTAACTCTATGTGAAGGAGAGGTGTCGCGCTGCATGAGGCAAATGGTGGAACCAGATACTGACTTGTTTCTGATCCACACCAGATACTGACTGGTTTCCTGATCCACACCAGATACTGACTGGTTTCCTGATCCACGTCCCTACCCTTTTATTTAAGGTATCAGTGAAACAACAGATGCATATCTGTATTCCCAGTCATGTGAAATCCGCAGAATATTTCAATTGACTGATTTCCTTTATGAATTATAACTCAGTAAAATGGTTCAAATTGTTGCCTGTTGCGTTTTATGTTCCAAGTTCATTTGACCCATCATGCTTATCGGTCTCTAGGTTAATTTGCATAATTTTGTGGAATTAATGTGTTAGTCATCAAGTATCATATTCATGGACAGCATACAGAGCGGATTTTATATGATTTTATCTCCTCAACTGGACTCATGATTTTAAGATAGATTATTTATTTAAGCACTCATGACTCCTTTCTATGCGCACCATAATTACGATCTGTTTCTCTGAATTGCCTTGTGAAAGCTTAACACCGTAATGTCGTCTTTTATAACTACTAGTCATGTTGGCAATAGAACAAGCTTTCAAATCACCTGACCCACATTGTGATTTATAATGGACATTTTTGTTTTTATTTTGAGCAGGATTTTATTAATTTATTTAAGCTGGTTGCTGCTGGAGTGAAACGTACTTTTATAAACAATTTCATTGCTCAACCATTGTAAATGCAAATCACATTTCAACATTTTGTTGCACGGCTAAAAAATAGCTACTATCTTTATTTCTAATCTGGTCATTGAAGTCAATCATTAAACCTCCCATTCACCATTCAAGTGCAGGCAACAGGTTATCAGAGCATCACATACCACTTTTTAATGTAAGCAGGAGGCAGTATGCATTTTGAAAACATACTTACTGATCAGGAGAAACCAGACACATTGTTCACACGGAGCCAAACAAACAACAGACAATGAAAACATTTACAAATCTGTGTGTAGCAGGTTGTGAACTCTGCAAACGATGTCATTAATACATGGATTAACAGAAATGAACCAAACGATGTCATTAATACATGGATTAACAGAAATGAACCAAACGATGTCATTAATACATGGATTAACAGAAATGAACCAAACGATGTCATTAATACATGGATTAACAGAAATGAACCAAACGATGTCATTAATACATGGGTTAACAGAAATGAACCAAACGATGTCATTAATACATGGATTAACAGAAATGAACCAAACGATGTCATTAATACATGGATTAACAGAAATGAACCAAACGATGTCATTAATACATGGATTAACAGAAATGAACCAAACAATGTCATTAATACATGGATTAACAGAAATGAACCAAACGATGTCATTAATACATGGATTAACAGAAATGAACCAAATGATGGAGATGAATAGTAAATGTACTACTGGTGACGTATGTAATGGAGAATTCGTAACAAAAGGGCAAACAATGAAGGAATGAATGAGGGCAAGAATTGTCCTGAGACAGCTGAGACATTCTGGAGAGAGACTCTCCAGTATTTCCACACACCCCTGCCCTGCTGAGCCATTCTGGAGAGAGACTGTCCTATATCTCCACCCGCCCCTGCCCTGCTGAGCCATTCTGGAGAGAGTCTGTCCTATATCTCCACCCGCCCCTGCCCTGCTGAGCCATTCTGGAGAGAGTCTGTCCTATATCTCCACCCTCCCCTGCCCTGCTGAGCCATTCTGGAGAGAGTCTGTCCTATATCTCCACCCGCCCCTGCCCTGCTGAGCCATTCTGGAGAGAGACTGTCCTATATCTCCACCCGCCCCTGCCCTGCTGAGCCATTCTGGAGAGAGTCTGTCCTATATCTCCACCCTCCCCTGCCCTGCTGAGCCATTCTGGAGAGAGTCTGTCCTATATCTCCACCCTCCCCTTCCCTGCTGAGCCATTCTGGAGAGAGTCTGTCCTATATCTCCACCCGCCCCTGCCCTGCTGAGCCATTCTGGAGAGAGACTGTCCTATATCTCCACCCGCCCCTGCCCTGCTGAGCCATTCTGGAGAGAGTCTGTCCTATATCTCCACCCTCCCCTTCCCTGCTGAGCCATTCTGGAGAGAGTCTGTCCTATATCTCCACCCTCCCCTGCCCTGCTGAGCCATTCTGGAGAGAGACTGTCCTATATCTCCACCCCACCCTCCCCTGCCCTGCTGAGCCATTCTGGAGAGAGACTGTCCTATATCTCCACCCCACCCTCCCCTGCCCTGCTGAGCCATTCTGGAGAGAGACTGTCCTATATCTCCACCATCCCCTGCCCTGCTGAGCCATTCTGGAGAGAGACTGTCCTATATCTCCACCATCCCCTGCCCTGCTGAGCCATTCTGGAGAGAGACTGTCCTATATCTCCACCCTCCCCTGCCCTGCTGAGCCATTCTGGAGAGAGACTGTCCTATATCTCCACCATCCCCTGCCCTGCTGAGCCATTCTGGAGAGAGACTGTCCTATATCTCCACCATCCCCTGCCCTGCTGAGCCATTCTGGAGAGAGTCTGTCCTATATCTCCACCCTCCCCTGCCCTGCTGAGCCATTCTGGAGAGAGACTGTCCTATATCTCCACCATCCCCTGCCCTGCTGAGCCATTCTGGAGAGAGACTGTCCTATATCTCCACCATCCCCTGCCCTGCTGAGCCATTCTGGAGAGAGACTGTCCTATATCTCCACCCTCCCCTTCCCTGCTGAGCCATTCTGGAGAGAGACTGTCCTATATCTCCACCCTCCCCTTCCCTGCCCTGCTGAGCCATTCTGGAGAGAGTCTGTCCTATATCTCCACCCTCCCCTGCCCTGCTGAGCCATTCTGGAGAGAGACTGTCCTATATCTCCACCATCCCCTGCCCTGCTGAGCCATTCTGGAGAGAGACTGTCCTATATCTCCACCCTCCCCTGCCCTGCTGAGCCATTCTGGAGAGAGACTGTCCTATATCTCCACCCTCCCCTGCCCTGCTGAGCCATTCTGGAGAGAGACTGTCCTATATCTCCACCCTCCCCTGCCCTGCTGAGCCATTCTGGAGAGAGACTGTCCTATATCTCCACCATCCCCTGCCCTGCTGAGCCATTCTGGAGAGAGACTGTCCTATATCTCCACCCGCCCCTGCCCTGCTGAGCCATTCTGGAGAGAGACTGTCCTATATCTCCACCCGCCCCTGCCCTGCTGAGCCATTCTGGAGAGAGACTGTCCTATATCTCCACCCCACCCTCCCCTGCCCTGCTGAGCCATTCTGGAGAGAGACTGTCCTATATCTCCACCCGCCCCTGCCCTGCTGAGCCATTCTGGAGAGAGACTGTCCTATATCTCCACCCCACCCTCCCCTGCCCTGCTGAGCCATTCTGGAGAGAGACTGTCCTATATCTCCACCATCCCCTGCCCTGCTGAGCCATTCTGGAGAGAGACTGTCCTATATCTCCACCCTCCCCTGCCCTGCTGAGCCATTCTGGAGAGAGACTGTCCTATATCTCCACCCTCCCCTGCCCTGCTGAGCCATTCTGGAGAGAGACTGTCCTATATCTCCACCCTCCCCTGCCCTGCTGAGCCATTCTGGAGAGAGACTGTCCTATATCTCCACCATCCCCTGCCCTGCTGAGCCATTCTGGAGAGAGACTGTCCTATATCTCCACCCTCCCCTGCCCTGCTGAGCCATTCTGGAGAGAGACTGTCCTATATCTCCACCCGCCCCTGCCCTGCTGAGCCATTCTGGAGAGAGACTGTCCTATATCTCCACCCTCCCCTTCTTCTTGTCGCAACATTTTAAATGATACTCAAGCCACATTATCTTCACATATTTTAGATGCTTTCCAGTGACAGTCTGAACTCTATAATCAGCTGGGCCTATTGCCGCGCGTGGGCTTTCCAAATAGGCCCACAAGCTTGTGATTTGAAATAATCGACAACTGAATATTTTAGTGTTATCGTTTTATAATTTTATTTGTACTTTTTACCGCATTTTCCATCACTGCACTTGTGCGCTGCATCATGGGTCTCCCGGTCGCAGTCGGCTGCGACACAGCCTAGGATCGAACCCGGGTCTGTAGTAAGCTAATGATATAGCCTATAGGGAGCTCGATTCCTCTGTGACTAAGTCATACTTTCTGGGGAAGTATTTTTTGAAGTATTTTATTTATTTTTGTATAGACAGGAGTAATTATATATAATTTAATTTATAATATAATAATGACTTCCCTAATTCGACCCAGTGCTATGCATTTTTCACTCCTGTTCTGTTGATTTTCATATCAACTTTATTTGTTTGAAGCCAATCCTGGTTATATCATTTTTTATTTGATTTTACCTTTATTTAACTAGGCAAGTCAGTTAAGAACAAATTCTTATTTTCAATGACGGCCTAGGAACAGTGGGTTAACTGCCTGTTCAGGGGCAGAACGACAGATTTGTACCTTGTCAGCTCAGGGATTTGAACTTGCAACCTTTCGGTTATTAGTCCAACACTCTAACCACTAGGCTACCCTGCCGCCCCAGGGTAACCCGTCATAGGTGTGGAATCTCTGGCACATATGGAATCTCTGGCACATATGGAATCTCTGGCACATACGGAATCTCTGGCACATATGGAATCTGGCACATATGGAATCTCTGGCACATATGGAATCTCTGGCACATATGGAATCTCTGGCACATACGGAATCTCCGGCACATATGGAATCGTTGGCACATATGGAATCTCTGGCACATATGGAATCTATGGCACATATGGAATCTCTGGCACATATGGAATCTCTGGCACATACGGAATCTTTGGCACATATGGAATCTCTGGCACATATGGAATCTCTGGCACATATGGACTCTCTGGCACATATGGAATATCTGGCACATATGGAATCTTTGGCACATATGGAATCTCTGGCACATATGGCATCTCTGGCACATATGGAATCTCTGGCACATATGGAATCTCTGGCACATATGGAATCTCTGGCACATATGGAATCTCGGGCACATATAGAATCTCTGGCACATATGGAATCTTTGGCACATATGGAATCGCGGGCACATATGGAATCTCTGGCACATATGGAATCTCGGGCACATATGGAATCTCGGGCACATATAGAATCTCTGGCACATATGGAATCTCTGGCACATATGGAATCTCAGGCACATATGGAATCTCTGGCACATATGGAATCTTTGGCACATATGGAATCTCGGGCACATATGGAATCTCTGGCACATCAGGTGTGTTGTTTAGAATGGTGTTTTCCAACTCATTGCATTTTTTTGGCAAATGTTTTGAAAATGACATTTCATTGGCTGATTCATTACATGAGTTCTGTTAAGATTCATTACCATATTTGTAAATGTGATTTGTTACTCACCGTGGATTAAGCACCCAATGCATCCCAATTATAATCGTCCTGTTGTCCGGGACCACGGCAACCCTAAAAAATCTAATCTAATTTCGTTTGTCACATACACATGGTTAGCAGATGTTAATGGTCACATACACATGGTTAGCAGATGTTATTGGTCACATGGTTAGCAGATGTTATTGGTCACATGGTTAGCAGATGTTATTGGTCACATGGTTAGCAGATGTTATTGGTCACATGGTTAGCAGATGTTATTGGTCACATGGTTAGCAGATGTTATTGGTCACATGGTTAGCAGATGTTATTGGTCACATGGTTAGCAGATGTTATTGGTCACATGGTTAGCAGATGTTAATGGTCACATACACATGGTCAGCAGATGTTATTGGTCACATACACATGGTTAGCAGATGTTAATGGTCATATACACATGGTTAGCAGATGTTAATGGTCATATACACATGGTTAGCAGATGTTAATGGTCATATACACATGGTTAGCAGATGTTAATGGTCATATACACATGGTTAGCAGATGTTATTGGTTACATACACATGGTTAGCAGATGTTATTGGTCACATGGATAGCAGATGTTATTGGTCACATGGTCAGCAGATGTTATTGGTCACATACACATGGTCAGCAGATGTTATTGGTCACATACACATGGTTAGCAGATGTTAATGGTCACATACACATGGTTATCAGATGTTAATGGTCACATACACATGGTTAGCAGATGTTAATGTGAGTGTAGCGAAATGCTTGTGCTTCTCGTTCCGACAATGCAGTAATAACCA
The DNA here is from genome assembly GCF_002021735.2 of Oncorhynchus kisutch. Lineage (NCBI taxonomy): Eukaryota > Metazoa > Chordata > Actinopteri > Salmoniformes > Salmonidae > Oncorhynchus > Oncorhynchus kisutch. The sequence goes on along the minus strand of NC_034198.2, from coordinate 42,766,932 downwards.
ACAAGTAATCTAACTAACAATTCCAAAACTACTGCCTTATAGACACAAGTGTAAAGGGATAAAGAATATGTACATAAAGATATATGAATGAGTGATGGTATAGAACTGCATAGGCAAGATACAGTAGATGGTATTGAGTACAGTATATACATATGAGATGAGTAATGTAGGGTATGTAAACATTATATAAAGTGGCATTGGTTAAAGTGGCTAGTGATGCACACACTCCAACACACACCCTAACACACCCCCTAACACACACACCCTAACACACCCCCTAACACACACACACCCTAACACACCCCCTAACACACACACACACCCCCACATCCTAACACACACACACCCTAACACACACACACACCCTAACACACACACACATCCTAACACACACACACATCCTAACACACACACACATCCTAACACACACACACATCCTAACACACACACACATCCTAACACACACACATCCTAACACACACACACATCCTAACACACAAACACCCTAACACACAAACACCCTAACACACGAACATTCTAACACACACACACATCCTAACACACACACACATCCTAACACACACATCCTAACACACACACACATCCTAACACACACACACCCTAACACACAAACATCCTAACACACACACACACACATCCTAACACACACACACATCCTAACACACACACACACTCCAACACGCACCCTAACACACACAGACACACACACCCTAACACACACACACACACCCTAACACACCCTAACACACACACACACACCCTAACACACACACACCCTAACACACACACACACACACACCCTAACACACACACACCCTAACACACACAGACACACACACACACACACACACCCTAACACACACACAACCTAACACACACAGACACACACACGCAAACACCCTAACACACACACACTCCAACACACACAGACACACACACACAAACACCCTAACACACACACACCCTAACACACCCTAACACACACACACACACACCCTAACACACACACACCCTAACACACACACACACACACACACACACACACACACACACACACACACCCTAACACACACAGACACACACACACACACACAAACACCCTAACACACACACACTCCAACACACACAGACACACACACCCTAACACACACAGACACACACACACAAACACCCTAACACACACACACTCCAACACACACAGACACACACACCCAGGAGCGATGTGTCAGGGGGAAAACATCTGAGGATAATTTGTAAACACCAGACCTGTCACTAGAAGGTCAGGTCCTGTCTGAGGGACATGGTACCTCCCGGAGAGGCTGGATGGGGCAGATGACTGAAACCAGAGGGGGGGTACAACCTATCAACACCTTAAAGGACTTTGTGAAATAAAGGATTGGTCAGGGTGCCAAGCTCACAGATTCACATTACTATCACTACTGTAACACACACCTTCTGGCTTGCTGGCTTGCACACACACACATAAACACACACACACTCTCTCCATTCTCAAGCTCACTGTGTCTTCTGTTCCTAACCATGGTTCTCTCTCTCTAACTCTCCCTCTATCTTACTGACTGTGTCTTCTGTTCCTAACCATGGTTCTCTCTCTCTAACTCTCCCTCTATCTTACTGACTGTGTCTTCTGTTCCTAACCATGGTTCTCTCTCTCTAACTCTCTCTCTATCTTACTGACTGTGTCTTCTGTTCCTAACCATGGTTCTCTCTCTCTATCTTACTGACTGTGTCTTCTGTTCCTAACCATGGTTCTCTAACTCTCCCTCTATCTTACTGACTGTGTCTTCTGTTCCTAACCATGGTTCTCTCTCAATTCAATTCATTTCAATTCAATTCAATTCAAGGGCTTTATTGGCATGGGAAACATGTGTTAACATTGCCAAAGCAAGTGATGTAGATAATATATAAAGTGAAATAAACAATAAAAATTAACAGTAAACATCACACATACAGAAGTTTCAAAACAAAGACATTACAAATGTCATATTATATATATATATACAGTGTTTTAACAATGTACAAATGGTTTTGGTATACAAGGGGAAATAAATTAGCATAAATATGGGTTGTATTTACAATGGTGTGTGTTCTTCACTGGTTGCCCTTTTCTCGTGGCAACAGGTTACAAATCTTGCTGCTGTGATGGCACACTGTGGAATTTCACCCAGTAGATATGGGAGTTTATCTAAATTGGATTTTGTTTTCGAATTCTTTGTGGATCTGTGTAATCTGAGGGAAATATGTCTCTCTAAAATGGTCATACATTGGGCAGGAGGTTAGGAAGTGCAGCTCAGTTTCCACCTCATTTTGTGGGCAGTGAGCACATAGCCTGTCTTCTCTTGAGAGCCATGTCTGCCTACGGCGGCCTTTCTCAATAGCAAGGCTATGCTCACCGAGTCTGTACATAGTCAAAGCTTCCCTTAATTTTGGGGTCAGTCACAGTGGTCAGGTATTCTGCCGCTGTGTACTCTCTGTGTAGGGCCAAATAGCATTCTAGTTTGCTCTGTGTTTTTGTTAATTCTTTCCAATGTATCAAGTAATTATCTTTTTGTTTTCTCATGAATTCGTTGGGTCTAATTGTGCTGCTGTCCTGGGGTTCTGTGGGGTGTGTTTGTGTTTGTGAACAGAGCCCCAGGACCAGCTTGCTTAGGGGACTCTTCTCCAGGTTCATCTCTCTGTAGGTGATGGCTTTGTTGTGGAAGATTTGGGAATCGCTTCCTTTTAGGTGGTTATAGAATTTAACGTCTCTTTTCTGGATTTTGATAATTAGTGGGTATCGGCCTAATTCTGCTCTGCATGCATTATTTGGTGTTCTACGTTGTACATGGAGGTTATTTTTGCAGAATTCTGCGTGCAGAGTCTCAATTTGGTGTTTGTCCCATTTTGTGAAGTCTTGGTTGGTGAGCGGACCCCAGACCTCACAACCATAAAGGGCAATGGGCTCTATGACTGTTTCAAGTATTTTTAGCCAAATCCTAATTGGTATGTTGAAATTTATGTTCCTTTTGATGGCATAGAATGGCCCTGATGTTTAGGCCAAGGTATGTATCGTTTTTTGTGTGCTCTAGGGCAACAGTGTCTAGATGGAATTTGTATTTGTGGTCCTGGTGACTGGACCTTTTTTGAAACACCATTATTTTGGTCTTACTGAGATTTACTGTCAGGGCCCAGGTCTGACAGAATCTGTGCATAAGATCTAAGTGCTGCTGTAGGCCCTCCTTGGTTGGTGACAGAAGCACCAGATCATCAGCAAACAGCAGACATTTGACTTCGGATTCTAGTAGGGTGAGGCCGGGTGCTGCAGACTTTTCTAGTGCCCGCGCCAATTCGTTGATATATATGTTGAAGAGGGTGGGGCTTAAGCTGCATCCCTGTCTCACCCCACAACCCTGTGTGAAGAAATGTGTGTGTTTTTTGCCAATTTTAACCACACACTTGTTGTTTGTGTACATGGATTTTATAATGTCGTATGTTTTACCCCCAACACCACTTTCCATCAGTTTGTATAGCAGACCCTCATGCCAAATTGAGTCGAAGGCTTTTTTGAGATCAACAAAGCATGAGAAGACTTTGCCTTTGTTTTGGTTTGTTTGGTTGTCAATTAGGGTGTGCAGGGTGAATACATGGTCTGTTGTACGGTAATTTGGTAAAAAGCCAATTTGACATTTGCTCAGTACATTGTTTTCATTGAGGAAATGTACGAGTCTGCTGTTGTTGATAATGCAGAAGATTTTCCCAAGGTTACTGTTGACGCATATTCCACGGTAGTTATTGGGGTCAAATTTGTCTCCACTTTTGTGGATAGGGGTGATCAGTCCTTGGTTCCAAATATTGGGGAAGATGCCAGAGCTAAGGATGATGTTAAAGAGTTTTAGTATAGCCAATTGGAATTTGTTGTCTGTATATTTGATCATTTCATTGAGGATACCATCAACACCACAGGCCTCAGTGATAAAGTAGTCTACAGTACTACTGCCAAGAGATGAGCTATAGATGTACCTACCATAGGAGTCCCCTCGAAGCCTACCATTGACTATGTACATACCCAGCGTGCGACAGAGCTGCAGAAGTTGTGACCCGTTTTTGTTGGTTATGTTGTCATAGTTGTGCCTAGGGGGGCATATGTGGGAGGGAATGCTGTCACCTCCAGGCAGGTGTTTGTCCCCCTGTGTGCTGAGGGTGTCAGGTTCTTGTCCGGTTCTGGCATTTAGGTCGCCACAGACTAGTACATGTCCCTGGGCCTGGAAATGATTGATTTCCCCCTCCAGGATGGAGAAGCTGTCTTCGTTAAAATATGGAGATTCTAGTGGGGGGATATAGGTAGCACACAGGAGGACATTTTTCTCTGTTAGGATAATTTCCTTTTGAATTTCTAGCCAAATGTAGAATGTTCCTGTTTTGATTAATTTAATGGAGTGAGTTAGGTCTGCTCTATACCAAATTAGCATACCCTCTCTCTCTAACTCTCCCTCTATCTTACTGACTGTGTCTTCTGTTCCTAACCATGGTTCTCTCTCTATCATCACTCTCTCAATTCAATTCCATTTCAAGGGGCTTTATTGGCCTGGGAAACATGTTAACATGACTCTTTATTGTCCTGGGAAACATGTTAACATGGCTCTTTATAGTCATGGGAAACATGTTAACATTGCCAAAGCAATGAAGTAGATAATATACAGAAATTAAATAAACAATCAAAATTAACAGTAAACATTACACTCACAGAAGTTCTCTCTCTCTCTCTCTCTCTCTATATATATATATATATATATATATATATATATATATATATAAACTCAGCAAAAACAGAAACTGGCCTTTTTCAGGACCCTGTCTTTCAAAGATAATTCATAAAAATCCAAATAACTTCACAGATCTTCGTTGTAAAGGGTTTAAACACTGTTTCCCATGCTTGTTCAATGGACCATAAACAATTAATGAACATGCACCTGTGGAACGGTCGTTAAGACACTAACAGCTTACAGACGGTAGGCAATTAAGGTCACAGTTCTGAAAACTTAGGACACTAAAGAGGCCTTTCTACTGACTCTGAAAAACACCAAAAGAAAGATGCCCAGGGTCCCTGCTCATCTTCGTGAACGTGCCTTAGGCATGCTGCAAGGAGGCATGAGGCCTGCAGGGCAATAAATTGCAATGTCCGTACTGTGAGAAGCCTAAGACAGCGCTACAGGGAGACAGGATGAACAGCTGATCATCCTCACAGTGGCAGACCATGTGTAACAACACCTGCACAGGATCAGTACATCCGAACATCACACCTGCGGGACAGGTACAGGATGCAACAACTGCCCGAGTTACACCAGGAACGCACAATCCCTCCATCAGTGCTCAGACTGTCCACAATAGGCTGAGAGAGGCTGGACTGAGGGCTTGTAGGCCTGTTGTAAGGCAGGTCCTCACCCGACATCACTGGCAACAACATCGCCTATGGGCACAAATCCATCGTCGCTGGACCAGACAGGACTGGCAAAAAGTGCTCTTCACTGACGAGTCGCGGTTTTGTCTCACCAGGGGTGATGGTCGGATTCGCGTTTATGGTCGAAGGAATGAGCGTTACACCGAGACCTGTACTCTGGAACGGGATCGATTTGGAAGTGGAGGGTCAGTCATGGACTGGGGCCGTGTGTCACAGCATCATCGGACTGAGCTTGTTGTCATTGCAGGCAATCTCAACGCTGTGCGTTACAGGAAAGACATCCTCCTCCCTCATGTGGTACCCTTCCTGCAGGCTCATCCTGAGATGACCCTCCAGCATGACAATGCCATCAGCCATACTGCTCGTTCTGTGCGTGATTTCCTGCAAGACAGGAATGTCAGTGTTCTGTCATGGTCAGTGAAGAGCCCGGATCTCAATCCCATTGAGCACGTCTGGGACCTGTTGAATCGGAGGGTGAGGGCTAGGGCCATTCCCCCCAGAAATGTCTGGGAATTTGCAGGTACCTTGGTGGAAGAGTGGGGTAACATCTCACAGCAAGAACTGTCAAATCTGGTGCAGTCCATGAGGAGGAGATGCACTGCAGTACTTAATGCAGCTGGTGGCCACACCAGATACTGACTGTTACTTTTGATTTTAACCCCCCTTTGTTCAGGGACACATTATTCCATTTCTGTTAGTCACATGTTTGTGGAACTTGTTCAGTTTATGTCTCAGTTGTTGAATCTTGTTATGTTCATACAAATATTTACACATGTTAAGTTTGCTGAAAATAAACGCAGTTGACAGTGACGTTTCGCAGTTGACAGTGAGAAGACGTTTCGGTTTTTTCTGAGTTTATATATTTCTGTATAGAAAGGAGTAATTTCTATCATTTAGGCAAATGTATTTTCTAATGGGTTCGCTCTCTCTTTCTCTGTTTCTCTCTCTCATTCTATCTCTCTCTTTCTCTGTCTCTCTCTTTCTATTCGTCTCTCTTTCTCTGTTTCTCTCTCTCATTCTATCTCTCTCTTTCTGTCTCTCTCTTTTCTATTCGTCTCTCTTTCTGTTTCTCTCTCTCATTCTATCTCTCTCTTTCTCTGTCTCTCTCTCTTTCTGTTTGTCTCTCTTTCTCTCCTTAGAGACCAGTGACTACAGCGAGGTGGTATCAGACTCCTTCCCCTCCGCCCCGGCAGAACCTCTCCCAGAGTTCCAGCTGGAACCCGAGGATGGGTTTGTCGTGAAGAACCGTCCGGTGCAGCTCCGCTGTAGGGCCGCCCCCGCTACGCAGATATACTTCAAATGTAATGGAGAGTGGGTCAACCAGAACGATCATGTGACCAAAGAGAGCCTCGACCAGATCACAGGTACAGGAATAGTACTGGAGCACACAATGCAATCACACAATCCCATAGTCTCAAACATTCAAGAGCGCAAGAATTCACACACATACACACACGCAATCTCATGAGCGCGAGCATTGACACAAATACACATTCTCATACACTAAACTCACTCTTAACTTTCCACAACCGTTCACTGATAGACGTTACAATAAAGAAACCCTGTACACTAGTGGTACGCTGGTCAGCTGTTTTTTCACCCGCATCTCCCCGCAATCGCTAATGACCCATATACAACCTCCCGACTATATGTGAAAGGCTGAGGGCCTGTTAGAGATGGAGGAATCTTTTTCTTTTTTTTTGACAGGTGGTGATTTAGCCGGATTTAGATGTTTTTGGTTCTAATTTCTGACATTTTGATTGGATGTTAGAATATACAGTGTCTCTTCGGTCATTATATGAAGACTAAACACGTTTACAGACGGTCCCTAACTGTGGTAGAAATACTATCATATTTTATGACGCTGATAAAGATTACACCTTTACAGACGGTCCCTAACTGTGGTAGAAATACTATCATCTTTTATGACGCTGATCAAGATTACACCTTTACAGACGGTCCCTAACTGTGGTAGAAATACTATCATATTTTATGACGCTGATAAAGATTACACCTTTACAGACGGTCCCTAACTGTGGTAGCAATACTATCAGCTTTTATGATGTTGATAAAGAAAACACGTTTACAGACGGTCCCTAACTGTGGTAGAAATACTATCATATTTTATGACGCTGATAAAGATTACACCTTTACAGACGGTCCCTAACTGTGGTAGAAATACTATCATATTTTATGACGCTGATAAAGAAAACACGTTTACAGATGGTCCCTAACTGTGGTAGAAATACTATCATATTTTATGACGCTAATAAAGATTACACCTTTACAGACGGTCCCTAACTGTGGTAGAAATACTATCAGCTTTTATGATGTTGATAAAGAAAACACGTTTACAGATGGTCCCTAACTGTGGTAGAAATACTATCATATTTTATGACGCTGATAAAGATTACACCTTTACAGACGGTCCCTAACTGTGGTAGAAATACTATCATATTTTATGACGCTGATAAAGATTACACCTTTACAGACGGTCCCTAACTGTGGTAGAAATACTATCAGCTTTTATGATGTTGATAAAGAAAACACGTTTACAGACGGTCCCTAACTGTGCATTCTCTTAAGATTCTCCAGATGTCCATTTAACACATCTGAACAGTAAGCTACAGTTCCCTTAACTTGCCATAGGCCTATTTGAAGTCCCTGTCTTGTGACGGTCGAATGTTTTATAGTTCCTCACAATCATCACACATCACATAGCGGCACTGCTATCATCCTCTTAAACCGCTTAATAATTCAACTCTGACGTCGTCCTTTTGTTTTGCCTCCATTGGATCGACGTTAACTTTTTCTGCCTGTTCCCAAAAAACATTTGGCGTGTTAGCGATTTGGCGTGTAGGCGATTTGGCGTGTAGGTGATTTGGTGTGTTAGCGATTTGGCGTGTAGGTGATTTGGTGTGTTAGCGATTTGGCGTGTAGGTGATTTGGTGTGTTAGCGATTTGGCGTGTAGGTGATTTGGTGTGTTAGCGATTTGGCGTGTAGGTGATTTGGCGTGTAGGTGATTTGGCGTGTAGGTGATTTGGCGTGTAGGCGATTTGGCGTGTAGGTGTTTTGGCGTGTAGGTGATTTGGTGTGTTAGCGATTTGACGTGTAGGTGATTTGGCGTGTAGGCGATTTGGCGCTCGTACAGCTAGGTTCTGAAGCTTAGTGTTACACACTAATGCCAGACAGCCTAAAATAATGAATGAAACACCTCCATCTAAGCAATAGATAGAAATTGAACAATAATTATATATTTAATGATTTTTAAGTTATTGTTTTGTCTTTATTTAACCCGCGACCCACCCAAACTTTATCCACACAATAATGAATTACCCCAAACCAGCCCACCCATGGATATCACCATGGGGACTACTAAACCAGCCCACACCGTGGATATCACCATGGGGACTACTAAACCAGCCCACCCATGGATATCACCATGGGGACTACTAAACCAGCCCACCCGTGGATATCACCATGGGGACTACTAAACCAGCCCACACCGTGGATATCACCATGGGGACTACTAAACCAGCCCACACCATGGATATCACCATGGGGACTACTAAACCAGCCCACACCGTGGATATCACCATGGGGACTACTAAACCAGCCCACGCTATGGATATCACCATGGGGACTACTAAACCAGCCCACACCGTAGATATCACCATGGGGACTACTAAACCAGCCCACACCGTGGATATCACCATGGGGACTACTAAACCAGCCCACACCGTGGATATCAGCATGGGGACTACTAAACCAGCCCACCCCTCGGATATCACCATGGGGACTACTAAACCAGCCCACGCCGTGGATATCACCATGGGGACTACTAAACCAGCCCACACTGTGGATATCACCATGGGGACTACTAAACCAGCCCACACCGTGGATATCACCATGGGGACTACTAAACCAGCACACACTGTGGATATCACCATGGGGACTACTAAACCAGCCCACACCGTGGATATCACCATGGGGACTACTAAACCAGCCCACACCGTGGATATCACCATGGAGACTACTAAACCAGCCTACATACACCATGGATATCACCATGGGGACTACTAAACCAGCCCACACCATGGATATCACCATGGGGACTACTAAACCAGCCCACCTATGGATATCACCATGGGGACTACTAAACCAGCCCACACCATGGATATCACCATGGGGACTACTAAACCAGCCCACACCATGGATATCACCATGGGGACTACTAAACCAGCCCACACTGTGGATATCACCATGGGGACTACTAAACCAGCCCACACCGTGGATATCACCATGGGGACTACTAAACCAGCCCACACTGTGGATATCACCATGGGGACTACTAAACCAGCCCACACCGTAGATATCACCATGGGGACTACTAAACCAGCCCACACCGTAGATATCACCATGGGGACTACTAAACCAGCCCACACCGTGGATATCACCATGGGGACTACTAAACCAGCCCACACCGTGGATATCAGCATGGGGACTACTAAACCAGCCCACCCCTCGGATATCACCATGGGGACTACTAAACCAGCCCACGCCGTGGATATCACCATGGGGACTACTAAACCAGCCCACACTGTGGATATCACCATGGGGACTACTAAACCAGCCCACACCGTGGATATCACCATGGGGACTACTAAACCAGCACACACTGTGGATATCACCATGGGGACTACTAAACCAGCCCACACCGTGGATATCACCATGGGGACTACTAAACCAGCCCACACCGTGGATATCACCATGGGGACTACTAAACCAGCCCACACCGTGGATATCACCATGGAGACTACTAAACCAGCCTACATACACCATGGATATCACCATGGGGACTACTAAACCAGCCCACACCATGGATATCACCATGGGGACTACTAAACCAGCCCACCTATGGATATCACCATGGGGACTACTAAACCAGCCCACACCATGGATATCACCATGGGGACTACTAAACCAGCCCACACCATGGATATCACCATGGGGACTACTAAATCAACATTATTAGTCAAACCGCGCATCGCTACTGTACACATTCATTAACATATAATGATCTCAGTCTCTCTCTCCTCTCTCTCCCCCCTCTCTCCCCTCTCCCCCTCTCTCGCCCCTCTCTCCTCTCTCTCTTCTCCCCCCCTCCCCTATCCCCCTCTCCCCCCTCTCTCCTCTCTCTCCCCCCTCCCCTATCCCCCTCTCCCCCCTCTCTCCTCTCCGGTCTCTCCCCTCTCTCCTCTCCCCTCTCCCCTCTCTCCCCTCTCTCTCCCAGGCCTGGTGGTGAGGGAGGTGGATATCTCTGTATCGAGGACCCAGGTGGAGGAATTGTTTGGTCTGGAGGACTACTGGTGTCAGTGTGTGGCCTGGAGCTCTGCAGGCACCACCAAGAGTAGCCGCGCGTACGTCCACATCGCATGTAGGTACAGAGAGAGAGTCTGGGGGGGATCTGTGTGTGGGGGGTGGGTGGGTCTGTGTGTGGGGGGGGGGTATGTGTGTGTGGGGGGAATCTGTGTGTGGGGGGGATCTTTGTGGGGGGGAGATCTGTGTGTGGGGGGAAATCTCTGTGTGGGGGGGTTCTGTGTGTGGGGGGGAATCTCTGTGTGTGGGGGGGTTCTGTGTGTGGGGGGAATCTCTGTGTGTGGGGGGAATCTCTCTGTGTGTGGGGGAGATCTGTGTGTGGGGGGAATCTCTCTGTGTGTGGGGGGATTCTGTGTGTGGGGGGGAATCTCTGTGTGTGTGGGGGGGAGTCTCTCTGTGTGTGGGGGGGTTCTGTGTGTGGGGGGGGGAATCTCTGTGTGTGTGGGGGGGAGTCTCTCTGTGTGTGGGGGAGATCTGTGTGTGGGGGGAATCTCTCTGTGTGTGGGGGGGTTCTGTGTGTGGGGAGGAATCTGTGTGTGTGTGGGGGGGGAGTCTCTCTGTGTGTGGGGGGGTTCTGTGTGTGGGGGGGAACCTCTGTGTGTGTGGGGGGGGGTATGTGTGTGAAATTATGTTTTCTAGAGTTTATAGGCACGTTCCAATTATGTTTTATTCCACCCACCATGCTTCAATCCGATTAGAGATGTAGTAGATGTAGTAGATGTAGTAGATGTATGGGTAGTAGATGTAGTAGATGTATGGGTAGTGGTGAACGAGCAGACATTTTAGTAGAAAGGAGATATTTTTGGGACACGACCTATTTAATGCCTATTTATTTTTAAAGGTGTGTCTGTGGTATCTGTGTGTTTGTGGTGTCTGTGGTGTCTGTATGTTTGTGGTGTCTGTGATGTTTGTGGTGTCTGTGGTGTCTGTGTGATTGTGGTGTCTGTGTATTTGTGGTGTCTGTGTGCTTGTGGTGTCTGTGATGTTTGTGGTGTCTGTGTGATTGTGGTGTCTGTGTGTTGGTGATACCTGGATGCCTGAACCTAACCCCTTACCCTAATTCCAACCCTAATTGTAACCCCCCCCCCCCACACACACACACACACACACACACACACACACACACAGACACTCAGTTTATTCCATGTGTATCTCTGTGTTGTTGTTTGTGTCGCACCTCTGTGCTTGATCTTGGCCAGGTCGCAGTTGTAAATAAGAACTTGTTCTCAACTGGCCTCCCTGGTTAAATAAAGGTGTTCTCAACTGGCCTCCCTGGTTAAATAAAGGTGTTCTCAACTGGCCTCCCTGGTTAAATAAAGGTGTTCTCAACTGGCCTACCTGGTTAAATAAAGGTGTTCTCAACTGGCCTCCCTGGTTAAATAAAGGTGTTCTCAACTGGCCTACCTGGTTAAATAAAGGAGAAATATAAATGACTAAATAATATAGAACTCTCTGTCGCCCCCTGTCTGCAGACCTGCGTAAGGCCTTTGAGCAGGAGCCTCTGGGTCGAGAGGTGAGATTGGAGCAGGAGGTGTTGCTGCAGTGTCGACCCCCTGAGGGCATTCCCCCTGCTGAGGTATGTGTGTCCTCATCACATCCTCTTCATCCCGTCATCTTCATCACTCATTCTCTTCATCACTCCTCATCACTCCTCTTCATCGATCGCCACCTTCATGACTCCTTATCTTCATCACGCCTCCTCTTCATCATCACTTCTCCTCATCACTCCTCATCACTCTTCCTCCTCTTCATCACTTCTCCGCATCACTCCTCATCACTCCTCATCACTTCTCCGCATCACTCCTCATCACTCATCATCACTTCTCATCACTCTTCCTCGTCTTTATCACTCCTCATCACTTCCCCTCCCCTTCATCACTCCTCATCACTCCTCCTCCTCTTCATCCCTCGTCATCACTCCTCCTCCTCTTCATCCCTCCTCTTCACTCCTCCTCCTCAGGAGTGACAGGGAAATATTCGTATTTATATCAGCAAACAGATGTATTTGTTTGGTAAATGTCATCCAGTGTTAGCATTGGGACCATTGCAGGATTGGCTCAGTCCTGGGTGACTTGTGTGTTGGCGCTCCTTTGTTGGTGTGTTCATATGTGTGTGTGTGTGTGTGTGTGTGTGTTGTTCTTTTCGTTGTGTGTGTGTGAGTGTGAGTGTGAGTGTGAGAGTGTGTGTGTGTGTGTGTGTGTGTGTGTGTGTGTGTGTGTGTGTGTGTGTGTGTGTGTGTGTGTGTGTGTGTGTGTTGTTCTTTTCATTGTGTGTGTGTGTGTGTGTGTGTGTCTGTCTGTGTCTATCTCTCTCTCTCTCTCTCTCTCTCTTTGTCTGTGTGGTGTTCTCTCTAACTGGTCTCCCCCCCCCCCCAGGTTGACTGGTTAAAGAATGAGGAAACCATAGACCCATCTCAGGACTCTAACTTCCTGATGACCATTGATCATGACCTCATTATTAAACAGGCCCGTCTCTCTGACACGGCCAACTACACCTGTGTGGCACGTAACCATGTAGCCAGGAGACGCAGTAGTACCGCCACGCTTATCGTCTATGGTAAGTAGCACACACACACACACACACACACACACACACACACACACACACACACACACACACAGGAGATGTTTTTCTGACTCTCTCTCGATCTCTACTCTCTCTTTCAATTCAGTAGACTTTATCTACATTGTCCAAGTACACTTAAACAGCAATATTGGGACCAGCAGTGATGAAGTAATCATAACAGTGGTAGTAGTAGTGGATATGGTATTACCATTAACAGCAACTACAACAACTATATCAATGAGAACAACAGTGTTGCATTACAGCAATAGTCTCAACCTGACTGAGAAGACACATGGCCTGGTAGTAGACCACGCTCAACCTGACTGAGAAGACACATGACCTGGTAGTAGACTACGCTCAACCTGACTGAGAAGACACATGACCTGGTAGTAGAGCAGTCTCAACCTGACTGAGAAGACACATGACCTGGTAGTAGAGCAGTCTCAACCTGACTGAGAAGACACATGGCCTGGTAGTAGACCACGCTCAACCTGACTGAGAAGACACATGGCCTGGTAGTAGACCAGAAGACACATGACCTGGTAGTAGACCAGTCTCAACCTGACTGAGAAGACACATGACCTGGTAGTAGACCAGTCTCAACCTGACTGAGAAGACACATGACCTGGTAGTAGACCAGTCTCAACCTGACTGAGAAGACACATGGCCTGGTAGTAGACCATGCTCAACCTGACTGAGAAGACACATGACCTGGTAGTAGACCAGTGTCAACCTGACTGAGAAGACACATGACCTGGTAGTAGACCAGTGTCAACCTGACTGAGAAGACACATGACCTGGTAGTAGAGCAGTCTCAACCTGACTGAGAAGACACATGACCTGGTAGTAGACCAGTCTCAACCTGACTGAGAAGACACATGACCTGGTAGTAGACCAGTCTCAACCTGACTGAGAAGACACATGACCTGATAGTAGACCACGCTCAACCTGACTGAGAAGACACATGACCTGGTAGTAGACCACGCTCAACCTGACTGAGAAGACACATGACCTGGTAGTAGAGCAGTGTCAACCTGACTGAGAAGACACATGACCTGGTAGTAGACCAGTGTCAACCTGACTGAGAAGACACATGACCTGGTAGTAGAGCAGTCTCAACCTGACTGAGAAGACACATGACCTGGTAGTAGACCAGTGTCAACCTGACTGAGAAGACACATGACCTGGTAGTAGAGCAGTCTCAACCTGACTGAGAAGACACATGACCTGGTAGTAGAGCAGTCTCAACCTGACTGAGAAGACACATGACCTGGTATGAAAGACAAAACAAAACTACATGGGAAATTTTATCGACATTCCATTGCACATTGTTGTAGCAGGAGGACACATATTTGGCTGCCAAAACTGCACATTTAGTCTTTTCACCCAATAAATATTAGATATTAGAAATAAATATTCTCTTAGGTTTTAGTATTTGTCACAGTGTAATAGGAAATGCAGCTCTGTCTCTACCTCTCCCCTGGAGCAGTGAGCATAGCCTGTCCTCTCTGGGTAGCCAGGTTTGTCTGTTACGACCGGTCTCTATAGCCAGACTGTCCTCTCTGTCAGCCAGGTTGGTCTGTGACGACCGGTCTCTATAGCCAGACTGTCCTCTCTGTCAGCCAGGTTGGTCTGTGACGACCGGTCTCTATAGCCAGACTGTCCTCTCTGTCAGCCAGGTTGGTCTGTGACGACCGGTCTCTATAGCCAGACTGTCCTCTCTGTCAGCCAGGTTGGTCTGTGACGACCGGTCTCTATAGCCAGACTGTCCTCTCTGGTCAGCCAGGTTGGTCTGTAACGACCGGTCTCTATAGCCAGACTGTCCTCTCTGTCAGCCAGGTTGGTCTGTGACGACCGGTCTCTATAGCCAGACTGTCCTCTCTGGTCAGCCAGGTTGGTCTGTGACGACCGGTCTCTATAGCCAGACTGTCCTCTCTGGTCAGCCAGGTTGGTCTGTGACGACCGGTCTCTATAGCCAGACTGTCCTCTCTGGTCAGCCAGGTTGGTCTGTGACGACCGGTCTCTATAGCCAGACTGTCCTCTCTGTCAGCCAGGTTGGTCTGTGACGACCAGTCTCTATAGCCAGACTGTCCTCTCTGGTCAGCCAGGTTGGTCTGTAACGACCGGTCTCTATAGCCAGACTGTCCTCTCTGTCAGCCAGGTTGGTCTGTGACGACCGGTCTCTATAGCCAGACTGTCCTCTCTGGTCAGCCAGGTTGGTCTGTGACGACCGGTCTCTATAGCCAGACTGTCCTCTCTGGTCAGCCAGGTTGGTCTGTGACGACCGGTCTCTATAGCCAGACTGTCCTCTCTGGTCAGCCAGGTTGGTCTGTGATGACCGGTCTCTATAGCCAGACTGTCCTCTCTGGTCAGCCAGGTTGGTCTGTGATGACCGGTCTCTATAGCCAGACTGTCCTCTCCGAGTCTGTACCTAGTCAGTGTTTTCCTCAGTTTTCTATCAGTCACAGTGGTCAGATAGTCTGCCACCATGTACTGTCTGTTTAGAGCCAAATAGCATTGAAGTTTACTTAGATTTTTTGTGGTGTTTTTCCAATAGGTGATATATATTTATTTTTGTTTTGTGATGATTTGGTTGGGCCAGATGTTCTGAGTGCCGTCCTGAGGCTCTATGGGGTTGGTTTGGGTTAGTGAACTGAGCCTCAGAACCAGCTGGCTGAGTGATGTCCTGAGGCTCTATGGGGTTGGTTTGGGTTAGTGAACTGAGCCTCAGAACCAGCTGGCTGAGTGATGTCCTGAGGCTCTATGGGGTTGGTTTGGGTTAGTGAACTGAGCCTCAGAACCAGCTGGCTGAGTGTTGTCCTGAGGCTCTATGGGGTTGGTTTGGGTTAGTGAACTGAGCCTCAGAACCAGCTGGCTGAGTGTTGTCCTGAGGCTCTATGGGGTTGGTTTGGGTTAGTGAACTGAGCCTCAGAACCAGCTGGCTGAGTGCTGTCCTGAGGCTCTATGGGGTTGGTTTGGGTTAGTGAACTGAGCCTCAGAACCAGCTGGCTGAGTGCTGTCCTGAGGCTCTATGGGGTTGGTTTGGGTTAGTGAACTGAGCCTCAGAACCAGCTGGCTGAGTGCTGTCCTGAGGCTCTATGGGGTTGGTTTGGGTTAGTGAACTGAGCCTCAGAACCAGCTGGCTGAGTGCTGTCCTGAGGCTCTATGGGGTTGGTTTGGGTTAGTGAACTGAGCCTCAGAACCAGCTGGCTGAGTGCTGTCCTGAGGCTCTATGGGGTTGGTTTGGGTTAGTGAACTGAGCCTCAGAACCAGCTGGCTGAGTGTTGTCCTGAGGCTCTATGGGGTTGGTTTGGGTTAGTGAACTGAGCCTCAGAACCAGCTGGCTGAGTGTTGTCCTGAGGCTCTATGGGGTTGGTTTGGGTTAGTGAACTGAGCCTCAGAACCAGCTGGCTGAGTGCTGTCCTGAGGCTCTATGGGGTTGGTTTGGGTTAGTGAACTGAGCCTCAGAACCAGCTGGCTGAGTGCTGTCCTGAGGCTCTATGGGGTTGGTTTGGGTTAGTGAACTGAGCCTCAGAACCAGCTGGCTGAGTGCTGTCCTGAGGCTCTATGGGGTTGGTTTGGGTTAGTGAACTGAGCCTCAGAACCAGCTGGCTGAGTGCTGTCCTGAGGCTCTATGGGGTTGGTTTGGGTTAGTGAACTGAGCCTCAGAACCAGCTGGCTGAGTGCTGTCCTGAGGCTCTATGGGGTTGGTTTGGGTTAGTGAACTGAGCCTCAGAACCAGCTGGCTGAGTGCTGTCCTGAGGCTCTATGGGGTTGGTTTGGGTTAGTGAACTGAGCCTCAGAACCAGCTGGCTGAGTGTTGTCCTGAGGCTCTATGGGGTTGGTTTGGGTTAGTGAACTGAGCCTCAGAACCAGCTGGCTGAGTGCTGTCCTGAGGCTCTATGGGGTTGGTTTGGGTTAGTGAACTGAGCCTCAGAACCAGCTGGCTGAGTGCTGTCCTGAGGCTCTATGGGGTTGGTTTGGGTTAGTGAACTGAGCCTCAGAACCAGCTGGCTGAGTGTTGTCCTGAGGCTCTATGGGGTTGGTTTGGGTTAGTGAACTGAGCCTCAGAACCAGCTGGCTGAGTGTTGTCCTGAGGCTCTATGGGGTTGGTTTGGGTTAGTGAACTGAGCCTCAGAACCAGCTGGCTGAGTGTTGTCCTGAGGCTCTATGGGGTTGGTTTGGGTTAGTGAACTGAGCCTCAGAACCAGCTGGCTGAGTGCTGTCCTGAGGCTCTATGGGGTTGGTTTGGGTTAGTGAACTGAGCCTCAGAACCAGCTGGCTGAGTGCTGTCCTGAGGCTCTATGGGGTTGGTTTGGGTTAGTGAACTGAGCCTCAGAACCAGCTGGCTGAGTGTTGTCCTGAGGCTCTATGGGGTTGGTTTGGGTTAGTGAACTGAGCCTCAGAACCAGCTGGCTGAGTGTTGTCCTGAGGCTCTATGGGGTTGGTTTGGGTTAGTGAACTGAGCCTCAGAACCAGCTGGCTGAGTGCTGTCCTGGGGCTCTATGGGGTTGGTTTGGGTTAGTGAACTGAGCCTCAGAACCAGCTGGCTGAGTGCTGTCCTGAGGCTCTATGGGGTTGGTTTGGGTTAGTGAACTGAGCCTCAGAACCAGCTGGCTGAGTGTTGTCCTGAGGCTCTATGGGGTTGGTTTGGGTTAGTGAACTGAGCCTCAGAACCAGCTGGCTGAGTGTTGTCCTGAGGCTCTATGGGGTTGGTTTGGGTTAGTGAACTGAGCCTCAGAACCAGCTGGCTGAGTGTTGTCCTGAGGCTCTATGGGGTTGGTTTGGGTTAGTGAACTGAGCCTCAGAACCAGCTGGCTGAGTGTTGTCCTGAGGCTCTATGGGGTTGGTTTGGGTTAGTGAACTGAGCCTCAGAACCAGCTGGCTGAGTGTTGTCCTGAGGCTCTATGGGGTTGGTTTGGGTTAGTGAACTGAGCCTCAGAACCAGCTGGCTGAGTGTTGTCCTGAGGCTCTATGGGGTTGGTTTGGGTTAGTGAACTGAGCCTCAGAACCAGCTGGCTGAGTGATGTCCTGAGGCTCTATGGGGTTGGTTTGGGTTAGTGAACTGAGCCTCAGAACCAGCTGGCTGAGTGCTGTCCTGAGGCTCTATGGGGTTGGTTTGGGTTAGTGAACTGAGCCTCAGAACCAGCTGGCTGAGTGCTGTCCTGAGGCTCTATGGGGTTGGTTTGGGTTAGTGAACTGAGCCTCAGAACCAGCTGGCTGAGTGATGTCCTGAGGCTCTATGGGGTTGGTTTGGGTTAGTGAACTGAGCCTCAGAACCAGCTGGCTGAGTGATGTCCTGAGGCTCTATGGGGTTGGTTTGGGTTAGTGAACTGAGCCTCAGAACCAGCTGGCTGAGTGATGTCCTGAGGCTCTATGGGGTTGGTTTGGGTTAGTGAACTGAGCCTCAGAACCAGCTGGCTGAGTGCTGTCCTGAGGCTCTATGGGGTTGGTTTGGGTTAGTGAACTGAGCCTCAGAACCAGCTGGCTGAGTGTTGTCCTGAGGCTCTATGGGGTTGGTTTGGGTTAGTGAACTGAGCCTCAGAACCAGCTGGCTGAGTGATGTCCTGAGGCTCTATGGGGTTGGTTTGGGTTAGTGAACTGAGCCTCAGAACCAGCTGGCTGAGTGATGTCCTGAGGCTCTATGGGGTTGGTTTGGGTTAGTGAACTGAGCCTCAGAACCAGCTGGCTGAGTGCTGTCCTGAGGCTCTATGGGGTTGGTTTGGGTTAGTGAACTGAGCCTCAGAACCAGCTGGCTGAGTGTTGTCCTGAGGCTCTATGGGGTTGGTTTGGGTTAGTGAACTGAGCCTCAGAACCAGCTGGCTGAGTGCTGTCCTGAGGCTCTATGGGGTTGGTTTGGGTTAGTGAACTGAGCCTCAGAACCAGCTGGCTGAGTGTTGTCCTGAGGCTCTATGGGGTTGGTTTGGGTTAGTGAACTGAGCCTCAGAACCAGCTGGCTGAGTGTTGTCCTGAGGCTCTATGGGGTTGGTTTGGGTTAGTGAACTGAGCCTCAGAACCAGCTGGCTGAGTGTTGTCCTGAGGCTCTATGGGGTTGGTTTGGGTTAGTGAACTGAGCCTCAGAACCAGC
This sequence comes from Oncorhynchus kisutch, assembly GCF_002021735.2. NCBI lineage: Eukaryota > Metazoa > Chordata > Actinopteri > Salmoniformes > Salmonidae > Oncorhynchus > Oncorhynchus kisutch. The sequence goes on along the minus strand of NC_034198.2, from coordinate 42,747,423 downwards.
TGGCTGAGTGTTGTCCTGAGGCTCTATGGGGTTGGTTTGGGTTAGTGAACTGAGCCTCAGAACCAGCTGGCTGAGTGTTGTCCTGAGGCTCTATGGGGTTGGTTTGGGTTAGTGAACTGAGCCTCAGAACCAGCTGGCTGAGTGTTGTCCTGAGGCTCTATGGGGTTGGTTTGGGTTAGTGAACTGAGCCTCAGAACCAGCTGGCTGAGTGATGTCCTGAGGCTCTATGGGGTTGGTTTGGGTTAGTGAACTGAGCCTCAGAACCAGCTGGCTGAGTGCTGTCCTGAGGCTCTATGGGGTTGGTTTGGGTTAGTGAACTGAGCCTCAGAACCAGCTGGCTGAGTGCTGTCCTGAGTCTCTATGGGGTTGGTTTGGGTTAGTGAACTGAGCCTCAGAACCAGCTGGCTGAGTGATGTCCTGAGGCTCTATGGGGTTGGTTTGGGTTAGTGAACTGAGCCTCAGAACCAGCTGGCTGAGTGATGTCCTGAGGCTCTATGGGGTTGGTTTGGGTTAGTGAACTGAGCCTCAGAACCAGCTGGCTGAGTGCTGTCCTGAGGCTCTATGGGGTTGGTTTGGGTTAGTGAACTGAGCCTCAGAACCAGCTGGCTGAGTGTTGTCCTGAGGCTCTATGGGGTTGGTTTGGGTTAGTGAACTGAGCCTCAGAACCAGCTGGCTGAGTGATGTCCTGAGGCTCTATGGGGTTGGTTTGGGTTAGTGAACTGAGCCTCAGAACCAGCTGGCTGAGTGATGTCCTGAGGCTCTATGGGGTTGGTTTGGGTTAGTGAACTGAGCCTCAGAACCAGCTGGCTGAGTGCTGTCCTGAGGCTCTATGGGGTTGGTTTGGGTTAGTGAACTGAGCCTCAGAACCAGCTGGCTGAGTGTTGTCCTGAGGCTCTATGGGGTTGGTTTGGGTTAGTGAACTGAGCCTCAGAACCAGCTGGCTGAGTGCTGTCCTGAGGCTCTATGGGGTTGGTTTGGGTTAGTGAACTGAGCCTCAGAACCAGCTGGCTGAGTGTTGTCCTGAGGCTCTATGGGGTTGGTTTGGGTTAGTGAACTGAGCCTCAGAACCAGCTGGCTGAGTGTTGTCCTGAGGCTCTATGGGGTTGGTTTGGGTTAGTGAACTGAGCCTCAGAACCAGCTGGCTGAGTGTTGTCCTGAGGCTCTATGGGGTTGGTTTGGGTTAGTGAACTGAGCCTCAGAACCAGCTGGCTGAGTGTTGTCCTGAGGCTCTATGGGGTTGGTTTGGGTTAGTGAACTGAGCCTCAGAACCAGCTGGCTGAGTGTTGTCCTGAGGCTCTATGGGGTTGGTTTGGGTTAGTGAACTGAGCCTCAGAACCAGCTGGCTGAGTGTTGTCCTGAGGCTCTATGGGGTTGGTTTGGGTTAGTGAACTGAGCCTCAGAACCAGCTGGCTGAGTGATGTCCTGAGGCTCTATGGGGTTGGTTTGGGTTAGTGAACTGAGCCTCAGAACCAGCTGGCTGAGTGCTGTCCTGAGGCTCTATGGGGTTGGTTTGGGTTAGTGAACTGAGCCTCAGAACCAGCTGGCTGAGTGCTGTCCTGAGTCTCTATGGGGTTGGTTTGGGTTAGTGAACTGAGCCTCAGAACCAGCTGGCTGAGTGATGTCCTGAGGCTCTATGGGGTTGGTTTGGGTTAGTGAACTGAGCCTCAGAACCAGCTGGCTGAGTGATGTCCTGAGGCTCTATGGGGTTGGTTTGGGTTAGTGAACTGAGCCTCAGAACCAGCTGGCTGAGTGATGTCCTGAGGCTCTATGGGGTTGGTTTGGGTTAGTGAACTGAGCCTCAGAACCAGCTGGCTGAGTGCTGTCCTGAGGCTCTATGGGGTTGGTTTGGGTTAGTGAACTGAGCCTCAGAACCAGCTGGCTGAGTGCTGTCCTGAGGCTCTATGGGGTTGGTTTGGGTTAGTGAACTGAGCCTCAGAACCAGCTGGCTGAGTGTTGTCCTGAGGCTCTATGGGGTTGGTTTGGGTTAGTGAACTGAGCCTCAGAACCAGCTGGCTGAGTGCTGTCCTGAGGCTCTATGGGGTTGGTTTGGGTTAGTGAACTGAGCCTCAGAACCAGCTGGCTGAGTGTTGTCCTGAGGCTCTATGGGGTTGGTTTGGGTTAGTGAACTGAGCCTCAGAACCAGCTGGCTGAGTGTTGTCCTGAGGCTCTATTGGGTTGGTTTGGGTTAGTGAACTGAGCCTCAGAACCAGCTGGCTGAGTGCTGTCCTGAGGCTCTATGGGGTTGGTTTGGGTTGGTGAACTGAGCCTCAGAACCAGCTGGCTGAATGCTGTCCTGAGGCTCTATGGGGTTGGTTTGGGTTAGTGAACTGAGCCTCAGAACCAGCTGGCTGAGTGCTGTCCTGAGGCTCTATGGGGTTGGTTTGGGTTGGTGAACTGAGCCTCAGAACCAGCTGGCTGAGTGATGTCCTGAGGCTCTATGGGGTTGGTTTGGGTTAGTGAACTGAGCCTCAGAACCAGCTGGCTGAGTGCTGTCCTGAGGCTCTATGGGGTTGGTTTGGGTTGGGAACTGAGCTTCAGAACCAGCTGGCTGAGTGCTGTCCTGAGGCTCTATGGGGTTGGTTTGGGTTGGTGAACTGAGCCTCAGAACCAGCTGGCTGAGGGGACTCTTCTCTTGTTTCATCTCATGACATTGTAGAGCTGTGTGATGGAATGTTTTGGGGTCACTTGTTTTTAGATGGTTGTAAAATTTGATGACAAATTTTTTCTAGTCTAATAAAGGAGAGGGGTATTGGCCCAGTTCGGCTCTACACGCGTTAATAGGAGACTCTAATTGGAATTTGGATTTTAATTATCCTTTTAAATGCAATTCTCTTCTTGCTTTGTCTCTCAGCTCATTCACAGCCATGTGAAAGCTACCTGTGTTGCTGATATTTAGTCCTAGATACGTGTCATTTTTGGTGTGTTCTAATAGGTCCAAATATAATTTATATTAGTCATCCTGAGTTCTGCAAGTATTATGGAATATCATTATATTCAGTCTGGCAAAATCTGTGATTAACGGTCAGAGCCCAGGTCAGGCAAAATCTGTGATTAACGGTCAGAGCCCAGGTCAGACAGAACCTGTGATTAACGGTCAGAGCCCAGGTCAGACAGAATCTGTGATTAACGGTCAGAGCCCAGGTCAGACAGAACCTGTGATTAACGGTCAAAGCCCAGGTCAGACAGAACCTGTGATTAACGGTCAGAGCCCAGGTCAGACAGAACCTGTGATTAACGGTCAGAGCCCAGGTCAGACAGAATCTGTGATTAACGGTCAGAGCCCAGGTCAGACAGAACCTGTGATTAACGGTCAGAGCCCAGGTCAGACAGAACCTGTGATTAACGGTCAGAGCCCAGGTCAGACAGAACCTGTGATTAACGGTCAGAGCCCAGGTCAGACAGAACCTGTGATTAACGGTCAGAGCCCAGGTCAGACAGAACCTGTGATTAACGGTCAGAGCCCTGGTCTGACAGAACCTGTGATTAACGGTCAGAGCCCTGGTCTGACAGAACCTGTGGTTAACGGTCAGAGCCCAGGTCATCTCTGTACAGCATACCCTTGATTTCAGTGTTGTGTAGGGTGAGACCAGGTGCTGCAGATTTCAGTGTTGTGTAGGGTGAAACCAGGTGCCTTGATTTCAGTGTTATGTAGGGTGAAACCAGGTGCCTTGATTTCAGTGCTGTGTAGGGTGAGACCAGGTGCCTTGATTTCAGTGCTGTGTAGGGTGAAACCAGGTGCCTTGATTTCAGTGTTGTGTAGGGTGAAACCAGGTGCCTTGATTTCAGTGTTATGTAGGGTGGAACCAGGTGCCTTGATTTCAGTGCTGTGTAGGGTGAGACCAGGTGCCTTGATTTCAGTGCTGTGTAGGGTGAAACCAGGTGCCTTGATTTCAGTGCTGTGTAGGGTGAAACCAGGTGCCTTGATTTCAGTGTTGTGTAGGGTGAGACCAGGTGCCTTGATTTCAGTGTTGTGTAGGGTGAGACCAGGTGCCTTGATTTCAGTGCTGTGTAGGGTGAAACCAGGTGCCTTGATTTCAGTGTTGTGTAGGGTGAAACCAGGTGCCTTGATTTCAGTGTTGTGTAGGGTGAGACCAGGTGCCTTGATTTCAGTGTTGTGTAGGGTGAAACCAGGTGCCTTGATTTCAGTGTTGTGTAGGGTGAAACCAGGTGCCTTGATTTCAGTGCTGTGTAGGGTGAAACCAGGTGCCTTGATTTCAGTGTTGTGTAGGGTGAAACCAGGTGCCTTGATTTCAGTGCTGTGTAGGGTGAGACCAGGTGCCTTGATTTCAGTGTTGTGTAGGGTGAGACCAGGTGCTACAGATTCTTACACTGTTTTGGCCAATTCATTTATTGGACAGCCCTGTTTCACTCCCCTGAGAGAAGAAGTCTGTTTGCTTGTTGCCGATTTTCACCGCACATGTGTTTTTAGTGTACATTGATTCAATAACATATTTTGTTGTCCTCCAATACCATTGGACAGCTGTTTCTGACTGTGGTAATCCCATTGGCTTGGAACCTTATTGTTGTGGTTATTTAGACGGAAAACATTCAGACATTGTAAGGGATTTCCTCCTCTTCATCTGAAGAGGAGAGGCGAGAAGGATCGGAGGACCAATATGCGCCGTGGGAAGTGTCCATGGTTCTTTTAATAAGAAATACTACACATGAACACAACTGAATACAAAAAAACTATAAACGTGGAACGAACGAAACCCAAAACAGTACCGTGTGGTGAACAACACACAAATAACTTCAGATCTTTATTGTAAAGGGTTTAAACATTGTTTCCCATGCTTGTTCAATGAACCATAAACAATTAATGAACATGCACCTGTGGAACGGTCGTTAAGACACTAACAGCTTACAGACGGTAGGCAATTAAGGTCACAGTTCTGAAAACTTAGGACACTAAAGAGGCCTTTCTACTGACTCTAAAAAACACAAAAAGAAAGATGCCCAGGGTCCCTGCTCATCTGTGTGAACGTGCCTTAGGCATGCTGCAAGGAGGCATGACTGCAGATGTGGCCAGGGCAATAAATTGCAATAAATTGCAAAGTCCGTACTGTGAGACGCCTAAGACAGCGCTACAGGGAGACAGGAAGGACAGCTGATCGTCCTCGCAGTGGCAGACCACGTGTAACAAAACCTGCACAGGATCGGTACATTTGAACATCACACCTGTGGGTCAGGTACAGGATGGCAACAACAACTGCCCGAGTTACAACAGGAACGCACAATCCCTCCATCAGTGCTCAGACTGTCCACAATAGGCTGAGAGAGGTTGGACTGAGGGCTTGTAGGCCTGTTGTAAGGCAGGTCCTCACCAGACATCACCGGCAACAACGTCACCTATGGGCACAAACCCACCGTCGCAGGACCAGACAGCACTGGCAAAAAGTGCACTTCACTGACGAGTCTAGGATTTGTCTCACCAGGGGTGATGGTCGGATTCGAGTTTATCGTCGAAGGAATGAGCGTTACACCGAATCCTGTACTCTGGAGCGGGATCCATTTGGAGGTGGAGGGTCCGTCATGGTCTGGGGTGGTGTGTCACAGCATCATCGGTCTGAGCTTGTTGTCATTGCAGGCAATCTCAACGCTGTGCATTACAGGGAAGACATCCTTCTCCCTCATGTGGTACCCTTCCTGCAGGCTCATCCTGACATGACCCTCCAGCATGACAATGCCACCAGCCATGCTGAGGAGATGCACTGCAGTACTTAATGCAGCTGGTGGCCACACCAGATACTGACTGTTACTTTTGATTTTGACCCACCCTATCTCCTTAACCCCACCCCTCAGCTACTCTTCAGCTACTCTCAGTCCATCCCACATATCTCCTTAACCCCACCCCTCAGCTACCCCCTCAGCTACTCTCAGTCCATCCCACATATCTCCTTAACCCCACCCCTCAGAGACCGTTGCCAGAATATCCCATCAAACTAGGACCAAGCAGCGTGTTCATCAGGTGAAGGATTTCTGGACATGGGAAGAAGTGATGGGGAGATGCGAAACCCTTCCTTGGTGACAGACGGAAGGAGGTTATGGAGGACAGCGATGACGACAGGGTTCACGTCCACGACGCAAGCCCAAGAAGCAGCCTCAAAAAAATACGGGGTGGTCGGCGAAGTTGAGGGGTGAGTCAGAGACCGTTGAGGAGTTGTTGGATAAATTGGAGGAGATTGAAGCGAGAGAGCTGTTGGTTTGGCGTAGTATGCACGGCATTCGCCCTGAGGAGCGTGTTAGCCGTCCGATGCCACCTGAGTCAGCTCCCCGTACTCGTCCTGAGAAGTGTGTTAAAGTTCTGGTACAATTGATGCTGGCTATACGCACCAGGTCACCAGTACGTCTCCACAGTCAGGTACGTCCTGTGCCTGCACCTCGCACTCTCCCTGAAGTGTGTGTCCCCAGTCCGGTGTGTCCTGTGCCTGCTCCTCGCGCTCGCCCTGAAGTGCGTGTCCCCAGTCAGGTACGTCCTGTGCCGGCCCCATGCACCAGGCTTCCTGCGACAGTTCCCAGTCCAGAGCTTCCGGCGACAGTTCCCAGTCCAGAGCTTCTGGCGATGGTTCCCAGACCGGAACCTCCGGCGACAGTCCACGGTCAGGAACCTCCTGAGACGGTCCACGGTCAGGAACCTCCTGAGACGGTCAATGGTCCGGAATCTCCAGCTCCATGGCCGGAGCCTTCCCTTCCCCTGCGCCGATGTCCAGTTCAACTCCAAGGCCAGAGTCTTCTTTTGTTCCGATGCCCACTCCAGACACAGCGTCCAGTCCAGCTCCATGGCAGGAGCCCTTCTCTGTCCCGATGCCCAGTCCAGACACAGCGTCCAGTCCAGCTCCATGGCAGGAGCCCTTCTCTGCCCCGATGCCCAGTCCAGACCCAGCGTCCAGTCCAGCTCCATGGCAGGAGCCCTTCTCTGCCCCGATGCCCAGTCTAGACACGGCGTCCAGTCCAGCTCCATGGCAGGAGCACTTCTCTGCCCCGATGCCCAGTCTAGACACGGCGTCCAGTCCCGCTCCATAGCAGGAGTCTTCTTCTGCACCTAGGTCCAGTCCGGGCACAGTGTTCAGCCTGGGTCCATGGCTGGATCTGCGGGATGAGCGGGTTCTTCGCCCCGCACCAGAGCCGCCACCGACACTAGACACCCCTCCTCCCTAACCCTCCATTTTTGTTTCAGGTTTTGCGGTCGGAGTCTGCACCTTTGGGGGGGGGGGGGGGGGGGGGTACTGTCACGTTCTGACGATAGAAAGCCTTTATTTTCTATGGTAGAGTAGGTCAGGGTGTGACTAGGGGTTTAGTCTAGTTTATATTTTCTATGTGGGGTTCTATTTAGTTTTTTCTATGTTGGTGTTTTGGTATGATTCCCAATTAGAGGCAGCTGGTAATCGTTGGGGATCATATTTCAGTATTTTTTCCACCTGTGGTTTATGGGAAATTGTTTTGAGTAAATGCACGTAGCACCTCTGTTGTCACAGTTTAGTTTATTGTTTATTGTTTTTGTTCAACTAAGTTCAACTATTAATAAATGATGTGGAACTCAAAATCCGCTGTGCCTTGGTTCGACCATTATTCCAGCGAACGTGACAGACTTAATATTTTCCTCTTCCATTTCACCACAATACCGATACGGTTTCAACATCCCGGATCTTACTCGTGCACATAGCGATCTCTTGCTTTTAGGTAGGGAGGAGGTTATAGACCTGGGTAATGTGTTGGCAGGACAACAACCAGGTCAACAACCTCTCTCTCAATGTGTGGAGGGTGTTGTCTGTTTATCAGTGAGGAGGGTGTTGTCTGTTTGTCAGTGAGGAGGGTGTTGTCTGTTTGTCAGTGAGGAGGGTGTGGTCTGTTTGTCAGTGAGGAGGGTGTGGTCTGTTTGTCAGTGAGGAGGGTGTGGTCTGTTTGTCAGTGAGGAGGGTGTGGTCTGTTTGTCAGTGAGGAGAGTGTGGTCTGTTTGTCAGTGAGGAGGGTGTGGTCTGTTTGTCAGTGAGGAGGGTGTGGTCTGTTTGTCAGTGAGGAGGGTGTGGTCTGTTTGTAGTCATTTGGTTGTACTGTTAGAGGGGCCAGTTGTACTGTTAGAGGGGCCAGTTGTATTGTTAGAGGGGCCAGTTGTACTGTTAGAGGGGCCAGTTGTACTGTTATAGGGGCCAGTTGTACTGTTAGAGGGGCCAGTTGTACTGTTATAAAGGCCAGTTGTACTGTTAGAGGGGCCAGTTGTACTGTTAGAGGGGCCAGTTGTACTGTTAGAGGGGCCAGTTGTACTGTTAGAGGGGCCAGTTGTACTGTTAGAGGGGCCAGTTGTACTGTTAGAGGGGCCAGTTGTACTGTCAGAGGGGCCAGTTGTACTGTTAGAGGGGCCAGTTGTACTGTTAGAGGGGCCAGTTGTACTGTTAGAGGGGCCAGTTGTACTGTTAGAGGGGCCAGTTGTACTGTCAGAGGGGCCAGTTGTACTGTTAGAGGGGCCAGTTGTACTGTCAGAGGGGCCAGTTGTACTGTTAGAGGGGCCAGTTGTACTGTCAGAGGGGCCAGTTGTACTGTTAGAGGGGCCAGTTGTACTGTCAGAGGGGCCAGTTGTACTGTTAGAGGGGCCAGTTGTACTGTCAGAGGGGCCAGTTGTACTGTCAGAGGGGCCAGTTGTACTGTCAGAGGGGCCAGTTGTACTGTCAGAGGGGCCAGTTGTACTGTTAGAGGGGCCAGTTGTACTGTTAGAGGGGCCAGTTGTACTGTTAGAGGGGCCAGTTGTACTGTCAGAGGGGCCAGTTGTACTGTTAGAGGGGCCAGTTGTACTGTCAGAGGGGCCAGTTGTACTGTTAGAGGGGCCAGTTGTACTGTCAGAGGGGCCAGTTGTACTGTTAGAGGGGCCAGTTGTACTGTCAGAGGGGCCAGTTGTACTGTTAGAGGGGCCAGTTGTACTGTCAGAGGGGCCAGTTGTACTGTCAGAGGGGCCAGTTGTACTGTCAGAGGGGCCAGTTGTACTGTCAGAGGGGCCAGTTGTACTGTCAGAGGGGCCAGTTGTACTGTCAGAGGGGCCAGTTGTACTGTTAGAGGGGCCAGTTGTACTGTTAGAGGGGCCAGTTGTACTGTTATAGGGGCCAGTTGTACTGTTAGAGGGGCCAGTTGTACTGTTAGAGGGGCCAGTTGTACTGTTAGAGGGGCCAGTTGTACTGTTAGACGTTATTGTCACATCGTTTTCTTCACAAAAGACCATGTTCATAATCACCATCGTTGCCACTGTCTAATAACAGATGTAAAAAAGAAAGATAGCAACAATTAGTTGAGTAAAAATGATTTCGTACTCCACATTTAGGGGGGCCACAAGGGGGTCCAAAATTGTTGTCACAGACCCCCCCTCCCCAGAACCGCTAGTGCCTGAAAGTGACTCATCTCCCCCTCTAGAATGGAGAAACTCTCTTCATTAAGGGAATGTATAAAGGAATGTATAAATGTATGACACAGAGGATTACCTTTTTATCGGTTAAGACCTGTAAAGATAGATCTGTAAAGATAGATCTGTAAAGATAGATCTGTAAAGAGAGACCTGTAAAGATAGATCTGTAAAGATAGATCTGTAAAGATAGATCTGTAAAGATAGACCTGTAAAGATAGACCTGTAAAGATAGACCTGTAAAGATAGATCTGTAAAGATAGATCTGTAAAGATAGCCTTCTTGTTGATTTATAACCAGATAATGTATTCTCTTGTTTTGAGTCTCTGCTCTCTCTGTCCCTCTCTGTCCCTCTCTCTGTCCCTCTCTCTGTCTCTCTCTGTCTCTCTCTGTCTCTCTGTGTCTCTCCGTCTCTCTCTGTCTCTCCGTCTCTCTGTCTCTCTGTCTCTCTCGATCTCTCTTTCTTTCTCTTTCTCTCTCTCTCTCTCTCCCACTCTCTCTCTCTCGCTCTGTCTCTCTCTTTCTCTCTCTTTCATTCTGTTTCTCTCTGTCTCTTTCTCTCTCTTTCTCTCTGTCTCTTTCTCTCTCTCTCTCTCTGTCTCTCTCTCTCTCAGTGAGTGGGGGCTGGTCTTCGTGGACTGAGTGGTTGGAGTGTAGCGCCCGCTGTGGGCGGGGCTGGCAGAGACGGACACGCAGCTGCACCAATCCTGCTCCTCTAAACGGGGGAGCCTTCTGCGAGGGCCCGCCTTTTCAGAGAGTTACATGCACCACTCTATGTCCAGGTAAAAATGATTGACAGGTGTTTGCCCTGTTAAAAACACAGGTGGACGTTTACTGTCATGAATCTTGTCCTGGAGGCTGAACTGAGCGATTTCCCCTTAGATAGGCCAGCTGCAAAGTCAATATTGTCTATACTCTATTCATGAAAACAAAAATTATATTTTTGATTTTAATTCAAGGTTAAGGTCAGATTTGTACATACTGCTAGTTAGCCAGCTTGTTAGTTAGTTAGTTCATCTTGAACCCTTGCCCGCTAACCCCTCACCTCTGACCCCTGACCCCTGTAGTGGACGGAGGCTGGACAGAGTGGGCCAAGTGGTCAGTGTGCGGGACAGAATGTACCCATTGGACAAGCAGGGAGTGTCAGGCCCCCCCGCCCCGAAACGGAGGACTCCACTGTAGTGGGAGCATGATGGAGAGCAAGAACTGCACCGACGGACTCTGTTCACGCAGTGAGTCAGGACGGAGGGAGGTAGGGGGGAGGGAGGGACAGAGAGAGGGTTGGGTGAGAAAGCGAGAGAGAGAGAGAAAGGGGAGGAGAGAGAAAGGGTGGGGTGAGAAAGCGAGAGAGAGAGAAAGGAGAGGAGAGAGAGCGAAAGAGAGGGAGGGAGAGAGAGAGAGAGAGAAGGAGAGAGAGAGAGAGATGGAGAGAGAGAGAGAGAAAGGGGAGGAGAGAGAGCGAAAGAGAGGGAGGGAGAGAGAGAGAGAGAGAGAGAAGGAGAGAGAGAGATGGAGAGAGAGAGAGAGAGAAAGGGGAGGAGAGAGAGCGAAAGAGAGGGAGGGAGAGAGAGAGAGAGAGAGAGAGAGAGGGAGATGGAGAGAGAGCGACAGAGAGAGATGGGGGGAGATAGAGAGAGAGAGAGCGAGGGGGGGGGGGGGGGGGGGTGAGGAGGAGGAGAGGGGGGGAAGAATGAATGTGAAGGACCAAGAGACCAGGGCTGTATTCATTAGGAACAAAATAAAGTGAAACAAGGAGATCCTCACTTCATCTGCATCTAGTTTTAGATGTTGTGTATCACATCACCGCCGTGCTGTTGGGAGAAATCAGAAAGAAAGAAAGATATTCTGAAGTCTAACAAACACAGACAGACAGACAGAGGCAGAGAGAGAGAGAGTGAGGGGGAGGGGGAGAGAGGCAGAGAGAGAGTTGGGAAGACAAGTCTACCGTAGACAGATGTTCAGCGGGTTCACAAGAAGAAAAGACAAGTGATCCAAATGTTAAAGGCACAGATGGAGGGTGAAGGTAGGGCAGAGGGCAGTGTGTGTGTGTGTGTGTGTGTGTGTGTGTGTGTGTGTGTGTGTGTGTGTGTGTGTGTGTGTGTGTGTGTGTGTGTGTGTGTGTGTGTGTGTGTGTGTGTGTGTGTGTGTGTGTGTGTGTGTGTGTGTGTGTGTATGAACGAACGAGAGGAGTGTGAAGCGAAAGGAGGGCACAGAGTCGGAAGGAAGGAGTGCAACAACAGACAGAGAAGAGTAAAGAACAGAGGGAGTGGAGAGGAGAGAGGGATGAGGAGGGTGAGTCAGATTCACCCTGACACACAATGTGCAACGCCTGATGATCTGGGTGGAATCCAGCTGACCACACACACACACACACATACACACACACACACCAAGTACACACAGGCAGTGAGCTACACACACAGGCATCACTATCTCTGTCTATCTTTGTCACGCTCTCTATATCACCATCTCTGTCTAGCTATCTCTCTCTATATCACTATCTCTGTCTCTCTCTCTATATATATCACTATCTCTGTCTCTCTCTCTATATATATCACTATCTCTGTCTATCTCTCTCACTATCTCTGTGTCTCTCTCTATAGTCGTGGCCAAAAGTTTTGAGAATGACACAAATATTAATTTCCACAAAGTTTGTTGCTTCAGTGTCTTTAGATATTTTTGTCAGATGTTACTATGGATACTGAAGTATAATTACAAGCATTTCATAAGTGTCAAAGGCTTTTATTGACAATTACATGAAGTTGATGCAAAGAGTCAATATTTGCAGTGTTGACCCTTCTTTTTCAAGACCTCTGCAATCCACCCTGGCATGGTGTCATTTAACTTCTGGGCCACACTGATGGCAGCCCATTCTTGCATAATCAATGCTTGGAGTTTGTCAGAATTTGTGGGGTTTTGTTTGTTCATCCGCCTCTTGAGGATTGACCACAAGTTCTCAATGGGATTAAGGTCTGGGGAGTTTCATGGCCATGGACCCAAAATATCGATGTTTTGTTCCCTGAGCTACTTAGTTATCACTTTTTCCTTATGGCAAGGTGCTCGATCATGCTGGAAAAGGCCTTGTTCATCACCAAACTGTTCCTGGATGGTTGGGAGAAGTTGCTCTCGGAGTATGTGTTGGTACCATTCTTTATTCGTGTCTGTGTTCTTAGGTAAAATTGTGAGTGAGCCCACTCCCTTGGCTGAGAAGCAACCCCACACATGAATGGTCTCAGGATGCTTTACTGTTGGCATGACACAGGACTGATGGTAGCGCTCACCTTGTCTTCTCTGGACAAGCTTTTTTCTGGATGCCCCAAACAATCGGAAAGGGGATTCATCAGAGAAAATGGAGTATATGCAAATTGCCATCATACAAACTGAGGCAGCAGACTTTGTGAAAATTAATATTTGTGTCATTCTCAAAAACTTTTGGCCACGACTATACTGTACATGCTAACACACACTGAGATCAGATGGACAAATACTGTACAGGCTAACCCACACAGGCAACCCACACAGACAACCCACACAGACAACCCACACAGACAACCCACACAGACAACCCACACAGACATTACTGTTCTTCTGCAATTGCTTGTTGTTTGGGGTTTTAGGCTGGGTATCTTTAAACCACTTTGACTGATGGGAGAGAAAAGGGGACATTTGATTGGTTGAGGTCAACACACTCTGGATTTGAGTTGAGGAGAATGTGTGTTTTGTTGAGAGAATGGATTGGGGTCCTGGAGTCTAGTAACTTCATAGTATCAATCACTATAAAGAGAATGTATTGGGGTCCTGGAGTCTAGTAACTTCATAGTATCAATCACTACAAAGAGAATGTATTGGGGTCCTGGAGTCTAGTAACTTCATAGTATCAATCACTACAAAGAGAATGTATTGGGGTCCTGGAGTCTGGTATCTATAACAGTGTTTACTGCTGACCGGTTGGGATACACGACGTTAAGCCACTTACTTGGGTTTACCTCATTCATAGTCCTTTATATGTGGAACGGTCATTTGGATCTATACGTGTCAAAAAAGATAAGAGAGCTTGTTTTGGCCAATCAGGACCTGAATCTGATCCGTCACATAATCATTTAACACGTTCATACATTTAAATAATAGTAATAATAATAATGTAGTTATTACACATTGATTAAACACTATCACTCATTTTGTCATATGTCACAGCGATTCACCAATACATATGCTATGACTCATAGATTTTGGTCACTGATGATCCTCGTTTACGTCAAGGTCGTCACTGTCAAGGTCGTTGGGACTCTGCCGACTCAAACTGCTCACGCTCTCATGTACCGATGAAAGACATTCACTCAACTTTGATGTTCTTCGGAGGTAAAATTAGCTAGCTCGTTAAAACAATGGCTGCCCAGTTTCTCGAAAATGTTAAATTACACCATCTCTGATTGCAACAGACTGCCTCTCATGGACAGAAGAGATGGACATCAAACCGTCAATAGGCAGGTAACGTTAACTTAATGTTAAATAGCTAGCTAGGTGTTGAGTGGGAGGGGTGTAAACAGCTGCGACAGAAAAATGTAGCTCGATAATATAACGCTACCTAGCTTCCAACGTTAACTAGCTAGACAGATCTGCCTGCCACTTGACATTAAACTGAACTCAAGATAGCTAGCTAACGTTAATGGTCCATAATCTAGTTATGGAATCTATAAAATGTGAACTAGCTAGCTAGCTATAGTGATGTCTGTATGAAGATTTTTTTTAGCTAGTTTGTAGTTAAAACTACATCGCCTTTAAATGCACGATTGTCATCATAGGTCGGAGGCTCTGAGAGCTGGCACAGATTAGACAAATGAACACTTTAGGGGTTGTTAGCTACATAAAAATAACATTTTACTCAACCAATCGGGCCTTCTGTCTATTTTTCAGGCTAGAATTAGATATTTTTGGAGGTCATGTGATTGCTGTTGCAGAGGAGTTCCTGCAAGAGGCTAAGGACATCCAACAACGGGAACCTTCTTGAAGACAGAGTAGATCACTGACATCAACAATGAGGTGCTCCTCCATCACCACCACCTCAACTCCTCCACCACCACCACCTCAACTCCACCACCACCACCACCTCAACTCCACCACCACCACCACCTCAACTCCACCACCACCTCCACCTCAACTCCTCCACCACCACCACCTCAACTCCTCCACCACCGCCACCTCAGCTCCACCACCTCAACCACCTCAGCTCCATCACCTCAACGCCTCCACCACCTCCACCTCAACTCCTCCACCACCTCCACCTCAGCCTCAACCACCTCAACCACCTCAGCTCCACCACCACCACCACCTCCACCTCAGCTCCTCCACCACCACCACCACCTCCACCACCACCACCTCCACCTCAGCTCCTCCACCACCACCACCACCTCCACCTCAGCTCCTCCAATCACCACCACCTCCACCTCAGCTCCTCCAATCACCACCACCTCCACCACAGCTCCTCCAACCAGTGGATCTTCAGTGCCACTCGTTCCTACTCCAACCTGACTTACTACACCCCTGATACTCCCCTACTGGTATGAGGGATTGTACGCTATATCTTCAGCGCCACTCGTTCTTATGAATCAGTTCATTATTATAACAGCAATAATAACACCAACCATTAGGACGGCAACATCAGTGAACCTCTTCAACCAGAGCTTTGGGAACCCCCTCCTCTTTGCACGGAAACTGTTTCCCATGGTAACACCCCTCCTCTTTGCACGGAAACTGTTTCCCATGGAAACACCCCTCTTTGCACAGAAACTGTTTCCCATGATAACACCCAACTGCACGGAAACTGTTTCCCATGGTAACACCCCTCCTCTTTGCACAGAAACTGTTTCCCATGGTAACACTCCTCCTCTTTACACGGAAACTGTTTCCCATGGTAACACTCCTCCTCTTTGCACGGAAACTGTTTGCCATGGTAACACCCCTCCTCTTTGCATGGAAACTGTTTCCCATGGTAACACCCCTCTTTGCACAGAAACTGTTTCCCATGGTAACACCCCTCTGCACAGAAACTGTTTCCCATGGTAACACCCCTCCTCTTTGCACAGAAACTGTTTCCCATGGTAACACTCCTCCTCTTTACACGGAAACTGTTTCCCATGGTAACACTCCTCCTCTTTGCACGGAAACTGTTTCCCATGGTAACACCCCTCCTCTTTGCACAGAAACTGTTTCCCATGGTAACACTCCTCTTTGCACGGAAACTGTTTCCCATGGTAACACTCCTCCTCTTTACACGGAAACTGTTTCCCATGGTAACACCCCTCCTCTTTGCACGGAAACTGTTTCCCATGGTAACACCCCTCTTTGCACAGAAACTGTTTCCCATGGTAACACTCCTCTTTGCACGGAAACTGTTTCCCATGGTAACACCCCTCTTTGCACAGAAACTGTTTCCCATGGTAACACCCAACTGCACGGAAACTGTTTCCCATGGTAACACCCCTCCTCTTTGCACAGAAACTGTTTCCCATGGTAACACTCCTCCTCTTTACACGGAAACTGTTTCCCATGGTAACACTCCTCCTCTTTGCACGGAAACTGTTTGCCATGGTAACACCCCTCCTCTTTGCATGGAAACTGTTTCCCATGGTAACACCCCTCTTTGCACAGAAACTGTTTCCCATGGTAACACCCCTCTGCACGGAAACTGTTTCCCATGGTAACACCCCTCCTCTTTGCACAGAAACTGTTTCCCATGGTAACACTCCTCCTCTTTACACGGAAACTGTTTCCCATGGTAACACTCCTCCTCTTTGCACGGAAACTGTTTCCCATGGTAACACCCCTCCTCTTTGCACAGAAACTGTTTCCCATGGTAACACCCCTCCTCTTTGCACAGAAACTGTTTCCCATGGTAAAACTCCTCCTCTTTACACGGAAACTGTTTCCCATGGTAACACCCCTCCTCTTTGCACGGAAACTGTTTCCCATGGTAACACCCCTCCTCTTTGCACAGAAACTGTTTCCCATGGTAACACTCCTCTTTGCACAGAAACTGTTTCCCATGGTAACACTCCTCCTCTTTACACGGAAACTGTTTCCCATGGCTACACCCCTCCTCTTTGCACGGAAACTGTTTCCCATGGTAACACCCCTCTTTGCACAGAAACTGTTTCCCATGGTAACACTCCTCTTTGCACGGAAACTGTTTCCCATGGTAACACCCCTCCTCTTTGCACGGAAACTGTTTCCCATGGTAACACTCCTCCTCTTTGCACGGAAACCTGTTTCCTGTGGTAACACTCCTCCTCTTTGCACGGAAACTGTTTCCGTGGTAACACTCCTCCTCTTTCACACACACTGTATGTTTAGAGTGTCAAGGCCCCTCGGTGGGTTCAGAGGGTGTTTATAGTGTCGAGGCCCCTCGGTGGGTTCAGAGGGTGTTTATAGTGTCGAGGCCCCTCGGTGGGTTCAGAGGGATATGTGTTGAGAGTGTCGAGGCCCCTCGGTGGGTTCAGAGGGATATGTGTTTATAGTGTCGAGGCCCCTCGGTGGGTTCAGAGGGATATGTGTTGAGAGTGTCGAGGCCCCTCGGTGGGTTCAGAGGGATATGTGTTGAGAGTGTCGAGGCCCCTCGGTGGGTTCAGAGGGATATGTGTTTAGAGTGTCGAGGCCCCTCGGTGGGTTCAGAGGGATATGTGTTTAGAGTGTTGAGGCCCCTCGGTGGGTTCAGAGGGTGTTTAGAGTGTCGAGGCCCCTCGGTGGGTTCAGAGGGATATGTGTTTAGAGTGTTGAGGCCCCTCGGTGGGTTCAGAGGGATATGTGTTTATAGTGTCGAGGCCCCTCGGTGGGTTCAGAGGGATATGTGTTGAGAGTGTCAAGGCCCCTCGGTGGGTTCAGAGGGTGTTTAGAGTGCCAAGGCCCCTCGGTGGGTTCAGAGGGTGTTTAGAGTGCCAAGGCCCCTCGGTGGGTTCAGAGGGTGTTTATAGTGTCAAGGGCTCTCGGTGGGTTCAGAGGGATATGTGTTTAGAGTGTTGAGGCCCCTCGGTGGGTTCAGAGGGTGCTTAGAGTGTCGAGGCCCCTCGGTGGGTTCAGAGGGTGTTTAGAGTGTCGAGGCCCCTCGTGGGTTCAGAGGGATATGTGTTTAGAGTGTTGAGGCCCCTCGGTGGGTTCAGAGGGATATGTGTTTATAGTGTCGAGGCCCCTCGGTGGGTTCAGAGGGATATGTGTTTATAGTGTCGAGGCCCCTCGGTGGGTTCAGAGGGATATGTGTTGAGAGTGTCAAGGCCCCTCGGTGGATTCAGAGGGTGTTTAGAGTGCCAAGGCCCCTCGGTGGGTTCAGAGGGTGTTTAGAGTGCCAAGGCCCCTCGGTGGGTTCAGAGGGATATGTGTTGAGAGTGTCGAGGCCCCTTGGTGGGTTCAGAGGGTGTTGAGAGTGTTGAGGCCCCTCGGTGGGTTCAGAGGGATATGTGTTTATAGTGACGAGGCCCCTCGGTGGGTTCAGAGGGTGTTTATAGTGTCAAGGCCCCTCGGTGGGTTCAGAGGGATATGTGTTTAGAGTGTTGAGGCCCCTCGGTGGGTTCAGAGGGTGTTTAGAGTGTCGAGACCCCTCGGTGGGTTCAGAGGGTGTTTAGAGTGTCGAGGCCCCTCGGTGGGTTCAGAGGGTGTGTAGATACTACTGGGGTTGGCAGTGCAGCAGTGATCCCTAGGTGACCTGTAGCTGAACTGTAGTTGACCACAGTTGAAGCAATGAGAGGAGGCCTTCCCAAAAGCAAAGTTCTTCTCCATTCAACATATACATAACACATACATAA
Organism: Oncorhynchus kisutch; assembly: GCF_002021735.2. Classification (NCBI taxonomy): domain Eukaryota; kingdom Metazoa; phylum Chordata; class Actinopteri; order Salmoniformes; family Salmonidae; genus Oncorhynchus; species Oncorhynchus kisutch. The sequence goes on along the minus strand of NC_034198.2, from coordinate 42,729,246 downwards.
CACATACATAACACATGCATAAACACATACATAACACATATTAATTTATTTTCTTTGCCATTACTGTGTTCCTGCTTTTTGGAACCACTTTCCACTCTCCCCCTCCCTCCCCCTCCCCCCCTCCCTCCCCCTCCCCATCCCCCTTCCTCCCCCTCCCTCACCCTCCCCCCCCTCCCCCTCCCCCTCTTTCACACGTTGTGTGATTTGGTCTCTAGAAAAGGTACGACAAAGATGTTCAACTCTTCAACGGGGAGTTTAGACAGAGGTGGCCTTCTTAACAAAAGGACCTTTTAGGTCATATTTGGAGACAGATACTTTAAAGGTAGAAATACACTCTACGGTTGAGCTCTGTTGCTTCAGCACAACAGCCCCATCTGCTGACACAATATTTGTCTTCCACTCAGTACCACACGACCTAGGGAGAGGTCTACTGCAACCACTGGAATGGAGCCTTCAGAGCGTCCACGCCGTGGGAGGACAACAGAACATTCTGAATGGAGCCTTCAGAGCATCCACGCCGTGGGAGGACAACAGAACATTCTGAATGGAGCCTTCAGAGCGTCCACGCTGTGGGAGGACATCAGAACATTCTGAATGGAGCCTTCAGAGTGTCCACGCTGTGGGAGGACAACAGAACATTCTGAATGGAGCCTTCAGAGCGCCCACGCTGTGGGAGGACAACAGAACATTCTGAATGGACTTTATTAAAACAGAACTTTATCTTTTGGATCGCCCAATCGCGACTTTTATAAATTGTTAAAATAAATAATTGTGTGGAACGCCCTACAGTCTGCTGCTCTTTTCTTAAATGGTTTTAATTTAAAGAAGATATGGATTCTACTGGATCGGTGGTTCAGTCACCATTACATTTTATATCATTGTGATTAACAGCAACCTGTTACAGTTGGTAACATAACGTTGTTGACACATTGTGACAGATTTAATATCATGAAGATGGACGAGTGCAGGGCTCTCCAACCCTGTTCCTGGAGAGGTATCCTCCTGGAGGCTTATATCAGGGCTCTCCAACCCTGTTCCTGGAGAGGTACCCTCCTGGAGGTTTATATCAGGGCTCTCCAACCCTGTTCCTGGAGAGGTACCCTCCTGGAGGTTTATATCAGGGCTCTCCAACCCTGTTCCTGGAGAGGTACCCTCCTGTAGGTTTATATCAGGGCTCTCCAACCCTGTTCCTGGAGAGAAACCCTCCTGTAGGTTTACATCAGGGCTCTCCAACCCTGTTCCTGTAGAGATACCCTCCTGTAGGTTTATATCAGGGCTCTCCAACCCTGTTCCTGGAGAGATACCCTCCTGGAGGTTTACATCAGGGCTCTCCAACCCTGTTCCTGGAGAGGTACCCTCCTGTAGGTTTATATCAGGGCTCTCCAACCCTGTTCCTGGAGAGATACCCTCCTGTAGGTTTATATCAGGGCTCTCCAACCCTGTTCCTGGAGGTACCCTCCTGTAGGTTTTCACTCCAACCTTAATAATTACCTGGTTAATAAGTTAATCACGGTTAGTTACAACTGTGGTTGAATTGAAAACCTAAAGGATAGGTGAGAGGTGTTGAGAGAGGACAGGTAAGAGGTGTTGAGAGAGGACAGGAGAGAGGTGAGAAGAGAGGACAGGTAAGAGGTGTTGAGAGAGGACAGGCACGAGGTGTTGAGAGAGGACAGGAGAGAGGTGAGAGGAGAGGACAGGAGGGAGGTGAGAAGAGAGGACAGGTAAGAGGTGTTGAGAGAGGACAGGAGAGAGGTGTTGAGAGAGGTGTTGAGAGAGGTGAGAAGAGAGGACAGGTGGGAGGTGTTGAGAAGTGAGAGATGTTGAGAGAGGGCAGGTGAAGGGTGAGAAGAGAGGACAGGTGAGAGAGGAGAGGTAAGAGGTGTTGAGAGAGGAGAGGTAAGAGGTGTTGAGAGAGGACAGGTGAGAGGTGAGAAGAGGACAGCTAAGAGGTGTTGAGAGAGGGCAGGTGAGAGGTGAGAAGACAACCCCTCCACAGACAAGCCTTTCACAGACAACCCCTCCACAGACAATCCTTCCACAGACAACCCTTCCGCAGACAACCCCTCCACAGACAACCCTTCCACAGACAACCCCTCCACTGTAGGGTAAAAACCTCACTCGAAGGCATCATCCCCCCCCTCCACCCCCCCCAAAAAATCTAACATAATCTATATAACAAAAGACCAACATAAACAATTGTAATTCAGACTGAAATGTACATTTATAGTAGTGAGTTTATCAACAAGTGGAATGACTGAATGGATTCAGAGAGCGGGAATCTTCTCCTCCGGTTTTCTCCCACCACCCCCTGTCTTCTTTACTCGATTTACTGCAATGCATTACTGTTAGTGTTCAGTTTATAAATATATTTATACCAAAGCACTGTTGAATTAAAACCAGTTCGGAAAGAAAACATCACGTAGAGATAAGTTTTAACCGTTTATTAAGCAATGAATAATGTAAGTCTTTGGCGATATAGGCTCTGCTCCTTCAGGCTAGCTCAGTGCCCAAGCAGAGCGTCCATATAAAACAGCCTACAGGCAGTGATAAGCTTTAACAATGCCCCCGGCAGGAACACAGGTGGTGGTCGGAGCAAGAAGCCAGTGCATAGTAGCAGTAACATAGGTAGTAGCAGTAACAGTAGTAGTAGCAGTAACAGTAGTAGTAGCAGTAGCAGTAACAGTGGTAGTAACAGTAGCAGTAGTAGTAGCAGTAGCAGTAGTAGTAGCAGTAGTAGTAGCAGTAGCAGTAACAGTGGTAGTAACAGTAGCAGTAGTAACAGTAACAGCAGTAACAGTAGCAGCAGTAACAGTAGCAGTAGTAACAGTAGCAGCAGTAACAGTAACAGCAGTAACAGTAGCAGCAGTAACAGTAGCAGCAGTAACAGTAACAGCAGTAACAGTAGCAGTAGTAACAGTAGCAGTAGTAACAGTAGCAGTAGTAACAGTAGTAGCAGTAACAGTAGCAGCAGTAGCAGCAGTAACAGTAGCAGCAGTAATAGTAGCAGCAGTAACAGTAGCAGCAGTAACAGTAGCAGTAGTAACAGTAGCAGCAGTAGCAGCAGTAGCAGCAGTAACAGTAGCAGCAGTAACAGTAGCAGCAGTAACAGTAGCAGCAGTAACAGTAGCAGTAGTAACAGTAGCAGCAGTAACAGTAATAGTAACAGTAACAGTAGCAACAGTAGCAGTAAAGTAACAGTAGCAGCAAGTAACAGTAGCAGCAGTAACAGTAGCAGCAGTAACAGTAGCAGCAGTAATAGTAGCAGCAGTAACAGTAGCAGCAGTAACAGTAGCAGCAGTAACAGTAGCAGCAGTAACAGTAGCAGTAACATTAGCAGCAGTAACAGTAACAGTAAACAGTAGTAGTAACAGTAGCAGCAGTAGCAAGTTAGCAGCAGTAACAGTAGCAGCAGTAACAGTAGCAGCAGTAACAGTAGCAGCAGTAGCAGCAGTAATAGTAGCAGCAGTAACAGCAGTAACAGTAGCAGCAGTAACAGTAGCAGTAGCAGTAACAGTAGCAGCAGTAACAGTAGCAGCAGTAGCAGCAGTAATAGTAGCAGCAGTAACAGCAGTAACAGTAGCAGCAGTAACAGTAGCAGCAGTAACAGTAGCAGCAGTAATAGTAGCATCAGTAACAGTAGCAGCAGTAACAGTAGCAGCAGTAACAGTAGCAGCAGTAACAGTAGCAGTAGTAACAGTAGCAGTAGTAACAGTAGCAGCAGTAACAGTAGCAGTAGTAACAGTAGCAGTAGTAACAGTAGCAGCAGTAACAGTAGCAGCAGTAACAGTAGCAGCAGTAATAGTAGCAGCAGTAACAGTAGCAGCAGTAACAGTAGCAGCAGTAATAGTAGCAGCAGTAACAGTAGCAGCAGTAGCAGCAGTAATAGTAGCAGCAGTAACAGTAGCAGCAGTAATAGTAGCATCAGTAACAGTAGCAGCAGTAATAGTAGCAGCAGAACAGTAGCAGCAGTAACAGTAGCAGCAGTAACAGTAGCAGCAGTAATAGTAGCATCAGTAACAGTAGCAGCAGTAATAGTAGCATCAGTAACAGTAGCAGCAGTAATAGTAGCATAAGTAGTCAGTAGTAGCAGCAGTAACAGTAGCAGCAGTAACAGTAGCAGCAGTAACAGTAGCAGCAGTAATAGTAGCATCAGTAACAGTAGCAGCAGTAATAGTAGCAGCAGTAACAGTAGCAGCAGTAACAGTAGCAGTAGTAACAGTAGCAGTAGTAACAGTAGCAGCAGTAACAGTAGCAGTAGTAACAGTAGCAGTAGTAACAGTAGCAGCAGTAACAGTAGCAGCAGTAACAGTAGCAGCAGTAATAGTAGCAGCAGTAACAGTAGCAGCAGTAACAGTAGCAGCAGTAATAGTAGCAGCAGTAACAGCAGTAACAGTAGCAGCAGTAACAGTAGCAGCAGTAACAGTAGCAGCAGTAATAGTAGCATCAGTAACAGTAGCAGCAGTAATAGTAGCAGCAGTAACAGTAGCAGCAGTAACAGTAGCAGTAGTAACAGTAGCAGTAGTAATAGTAGCAGCAGTAACAGTAGCAGTAGTAACAGTAGCAGTAGTAACAGTAGCAGCAGTAACAGTAGCAGCAGTAACAGTAGCAGCAGTAATAGTAGCAGCAGTAACAGTAGCAGCAGTAACAGTAGCAGCAGTAATAGTAGCAGCAGTAACAGTAGCAGCAGTAGCAGCAGTAATAGTAGCAGCAGGAACAGTAACAGCAGTAACAGTAGCAGCAGTAACAGTAGCAGCAGTAACAGTAGCAGTAGTAACCGTAACAGTAGCAGCAGTAACAGTAGCAGCAGTAGCAGCAGTAACAGTAGCAGCAGTAGCAGCAGTAATAGTAGCAGTAGTAACAGTAGCAGCAGTAGCAGCAGTAACAGTAGCAGCAGTAATAGTAGCAGCAGTAGCAGCAGTAATAGTAGTAACAGTAGCAGTAGTAACAGTAGCAGCAGTAACAGTAGCAGCAGTAATAGTAGCAGCAGTAATAGTAACAGTAGTAACAGTAGCAGCAGTAACAGTAGCAGTAACAGTAGCATTAACAGTAGTAGTAACAGTAGCAGCAGTAACAGTAGCAGCAGTAACAGTAGCAGCAGTAACAGTAGCAGCAGTAACAGTAGCAGCAGTAATAGTAGTAGCAGTAACAGTAGCAGCAGTAACAGTAGCAGTAGTAACAGTAGCAGCAGTAATAGTAGCAGCAGTAACAGTAGCAGCAGTAACAGTAGCAGCAGTAATAGTAGCAGCAGTAACAGTAGCAACAGTAACAGTAGCAGCAGTAATAGTAGCAGCAGTAACAGTAGCAGCAGTAATAGTAGCAGCAGTAACAGTAGCAGCAGTAACAGTAGCAGCAGTAGCAGCAGTAACAGTAGCAGCAGTAACAGTAGCAGCAGTAACAGTAGCAGCAGTAATAGTAGCAGCAGTAACAGTAGCAGCAGTAACAGTAGCAGCAGTAGCAGCAGTAACAGTAGCAGCAGTAACAGTAGCAGCAGTAACACTAGCAGCAGTAGCAGTAGCAGTAGTAACAGTAGCAGTAGTAACAGTAGCAGCAGTAACAGTAGCAGCAGTAACAGTAGCAGCAGTAATAGTAGCAGCAGTAACAGTAGCAGTAACAGTAGCAGCAGTAACAGTAGTAGTAACAGTAGTAGCAACAGTAGCAGCAGTAACAGTAGCAGTAGTAACAGTAGCAGTAGTAACAGTAGCAGTAGTAACAGTAGCAGCAGTAACAGTAGCAGCAGTAACAGTAGCAGCAGTAACAGTAGCAGCAGTAACAGTAGCAGTAGTAACAGTAGCAGTAACAGTAGCAGCAGTAACAGTAGTAGTAACAGTAGCAGTAACAGTAGCAGCAGTAATAGTAGCAATAGTAATAGTAGCAGCAGTAATAGTAGTAGCAGTAACAGTAGCAGCAGTAAACAGTAACAGTAGCAGCAGTAACAGTAGTAGTAACAGTAGCAGTAACAGTAGCAGCAGTAACAGTAGCAGCAGTAATAGTAGCAGTAGTAATAGTAGCAGCAGTAATAGTAGTAGCAGTAATAGTAACAGCAGTAACAGTAGCAGTAGTAACAGTAGCAGCAGTTGCAGTAGCAGCAGTAACAGTAGCAGCAGTAATAGTAGCAGCAGTAACAGCAGTAACAGTAGCAGCAGTAATAGTAGCAGCAGTAATAGTAGCAGCAGTAACAGTAGCAGCAGTAGCAGCAGTAACAGTAGCAGCAGTAACAGTAGCAGCAGTAGCAGCAGTAACAGTAGCAGCAGTAATAGTAGTAGCAGTAACAGTAGCAGCAGTAATAGTAGCAGTAGTACAGTAGCAGCAGTAACAGTAACAGCAGTAACAGTAGCAGCAGTAACAGTAGCAGCAGTAACAGTAGCAGCAGTAACAGTAGCAGCAGTAATAGTAGCAGCAGTAACAGTAGCAGCAGTAACAGTAACATCAGTAACAGTAGCAGCAGTAACAGTAGCAGCAGTAGCAGCAGTAATAGTAGCAGCAGTAACAGTAACAGCAGTAGCAGCAGTAATAGTAGTAACAGTAGCAGTAGTAACAGTAGTAGCAGTAACAGTAGCAGCAGTAATAGTAGCAGCAGTAATAGTAACAGTAGTAACAGTAGCAGCAGTAACAGTAGCAGCAGTAACAGTAGCAGCAGTAACAGTAGCAGCAGTAATAGTAGCAGCAGGAACAGTAGCAGCAGTAACAGTAGTAGCAGTAACAGTAGCAGCAGTAACAGTAGCAGCAGTAATAGTAGCAGCAGTAACAGTAGCAGCAGTAACAGTAGCAGCAGTAACAGTAGCAGCAGGAACAGTAGCAGCAGTAACAGTAGCAGCAGTAACAGTAGCAGCAGTAACAGTAGCAGCAGTAACAGTAGCAGCAGTAATAGTAGCAGCAGTAGCAGCAGTAACAGTAGCAGCAGTAACAGTAGCAGCAGTAACAGTAGCAACAGTAGCAGCAGTAGCAGTAGCAGTAGTAACAGTAGCAGTAGTAACAGTAGCAGCAGTAACAGTAGCAGCAGTAACAGTAGCAGCAGGAATAGTAGCAGCAGTAACAGTAGCAGCAGTAACAGTAGCAGCAGTAGCAGTAGCAGTAGTAACAGTAGCAGCAGTAACAGTAGCAGCAGTAACAGTAGCAGCAGTAACACTAGCAGCAGTAGCAGTAGCAGTAGTAACAGTAGCAGTAGTAACAGTAGCAGCAGTAACAGTAGCAGCAGTAACAGTAGCAGCAGTAACAGTAGCAGCAGTAACAGTAGCAGTAGTAACAGTAGTAGTAACAGTAGCATTAACAGTAGTAGTAGCAGTAATAGTAGCAGTAGCAGCAGTAACAGTAGTAACAGTAATAGTAGTAGCAGTAATAGTAGCAGTAGTAACAGTAGCAGCAGTAACAGTAGTAACAGTAATAGTAGCAGTAGCAGCAGTAACAGTAGTAACAGTAATAGTAGTAGCAGTAATAGTAGTAGCAGTAATAGTAGCAGTAGCAGCAGTAACAGTAGTAACAGTAATAGTAGCAGTAGTAACAGTAGCAGTATTAACAGTAGCAGCAGTAACAGTAGTAACAGTAATAGTAACAGTAGCAGCAGTAGCAGCAGTAATAGTAGCAGCAGTAACAGTAACAGTAGCAGCAGTAATAGTAGCAGTAGTAACAGTAGCAGCAGTAACAGTAGCAGCAGTAATAGTAGCAGCAGTAACAGTAACAGTAGCAGCAGTAATAGTAGCAGTAGTAATAGTAACAGTAGTAACAGTAGCAGCAGTAACAGTAGCAGTAAACAGTAGCAGTAACAGTAGTAGTAACAGTAGCAGTAACAGTAGCAGCAGTAACAGTAGCAGCAGTAATAGTAGTAGCAGTAACAGTAGCAGCAGTAATAGTAGCAGCAGTAATAGTAGCAGCAGGAACAGTAGCAGCAGTAACAGTAGCAGCAGTAACCGTAGCAGCAGTAACAGTAGCAGCAGTAACAGTAGCAGCAGTAACAGTAGCAGCAGTAACAGTAGCAGCAGTAACAGTAGCAGCAGTAACAGTAGCAGCAGTAACAGTAGCAACGTCAGCAGATAGCAGCAGTAATAGTAGCAGCAGTAACAGTAGCAGCAGTAACAGTAGCAGCAGTAACAGTAGCAGCAGTAGCAGCAGAATAGTAGCAGCAGTAACAGTAGCAGCAGTAACAGTAGCAGCAGTAACAGTAGCAGCAGTAATAGTAGCAGCAGTAACAGTAGCAGCAGTAACAGTAGCAGCAGTAACAGTAGCAGCAGTAACAGTAGCAGCAGTAACAGTAGCAGCAGTAACAGTAGCAGCAGTAGCAGCAGTAATAGTAGCAGCAGTAACAGTAGCAGCAGTAACAGTAGCAGCAGTAACAGTAGCAGCAGTAAGCAATAACAGTAGCAGCAGTAACAGTAGCAGCAGTAACAGTAGCAGCAGTAACAGCAGTAACAGTAGCAGCAGTAATAGTACCAGCAGTAATAGTAGCAGCAGTAACAGTAGCAGCAGTAACAGTAGCAGCAGTAACAGTAGCAGCAGTAGCCAGCAGTAATAGTACCAGCAGTAATAGTAGCAGCAGTAACAGTAGCAGCAGCAGTAGCAGTAGCAGTAGTAACAGTAGCAGTAGTAACAGTAGCAGCAGTAACAGTAGCAGCAGTAGCAGCAGTAACAGTAGCAGCAGTAACAGTAGCAGCAGTAGCAGCAGTAATAGTACCAGCAGTAACAGTAGTAGCAGTAACAGTAGCAGCAGTAGCAGCAGTAATAGTACCAGCAGTAACAGTAGTAGCAGTAACAGTAGCAGTAGTAACAGTAGCAGCAGTAACAGTAGCAGCAGTAACAGTAGCAGCAGTAACACTAGCAGCAGTAGCAGTAGTAACAGTAGCAGCAGTAACAGTAGCAGCAGTAACAGTAGCAGTAACAGTAGCAGCAGTAACAGTAGCAGCAGTAACAGTAGCAGCAGTAACAGTAGCAGCAGTAACAGTAGCAGTAGTAACAGTAGTAGTAACAGTAGCATTAACAGTAGTAGTAGCAGTAATAGTAGCAGGTAGCAGCAGTAACAGTAGCAGCAGTAACAGTAGCAGCAGTAACAGTAGCAGCAGTAACAGTAGCAGCAGTAACAGTAGCAGCAGTAACAGTAGCAGTAGTAATAGTAGCAGCAGTAACAGTAGCAGCAGTAACAGTAGCAGCAGTAACAGTAGCAGTAGCAGCAGTAATAGTAGCAGCAGTAGCAGCAGTAACAGTAGCAGTAGTAACAGTAGCAGCAGTAACAGTAGCAGCAGTAACAGTAGCAGCAGTAACAGTAGCAGCAGTAACAGTAGCAGCAGTAACAGTAGCAGTAGTAACAGTAGCAGCAGTAACAGTAGCAGCAGTAATAGTAGCAGCAGTAACAGTAACAGTAGCAGCAGTAATAGTAGCAGTAGTAATAGAACAGTAGTAACAGTAGCAGCAGTAACAGTAGCAGTAACAGTAGCAGTAACAGTAGTAGTAACAGTAGCAGTAACAGTAGCAGCAGTAACAGTAGCAGCAGTAATAGTAGTAGCAGTAACAGTAGCAGCAGTAATAGTAGCAGCAGTAATAGTAGCAGCAGGAAAAGTAGCAGCAGTAACAGTAGCAGCAGTAACAGTAGCAGCAGTAACAGTAGCAGCAGTAACAGTAGCAGCAGTAATAGTAGCAGCAGTAACAGTAGCAGCAGTAACAGTAGCAGCAGTAACAGTAGCAGCAGTAACAGTAGCAGCAGTAACAGTAGCAGCAGTAGCAGCAGTAATAGTAGCAGCAGTAACAGTAGCAGCAGTAACCAGTAGCAGCAGTAACAGTAGCAGCAGTAGCAGCAGTAATAGTAGCAGCAGTAACAGTAGCAGCAGTAACAGTAGCAGCAGTAACAGTAGCAGCAGTAATAGTAGCAGCAGTAATAGTAGCAGTAGTAACAGTAGCAGCAGTAACAGTAGCAGCAGTAATAGTAGCAGCAGTAACAGTAACAGTAGCAGCAGTAATAGTAGCAGCAGTAACAGTAACAGTAGCAGCAGTAATAGTAGCAGTAGTAATAGTAACAGTAGTAACAGTAGCAGCAGTAACAGTAGCAGTAACAGTAGCAGTAACAGTAGTAGTAACAGTAGCAGTAACAGTAGCAGCAGTAACAGTAGCAGCAGTATAGTAGTAGCAGTAACAGTAGCAGCAGTAATAGTAGCAGCAGTAATAGTAGCAGCAGGAACAGTAGCAGCAGTAACAGTAGCAGCAGTAACAGTAGCAGCAGTAACAGTAGCAGCAGTAACAGTAGCAGCAGTAATAGTAGCAGCAGTAACAGTAGCAGCAGTAACAGTAGCAGCAGTAACAGTAGCAGCAGTAACAGTAGCAGCAGTAACAGTAGCAGCAGTAGCAGCAGTAATAGTAGCAGCAGTAACAGTAGCAGCAGTAACAGTAGCAGCCAGTAACAGTAGCAGCAGTAGCAGCAGTAATAGTAGCAGCAGTAACAGTAGCAGCAGTACAGTAGCAGCAGTAACAGTAGCAGCAGTAATAGTAGCAGCAGTAACAGTAGCAGCAGTAACAGTAGCAGCAGTAACAGTAGCAGCAGTAACAGTAGCAGCGCAAGCAGTAGGCAGCAGTAACAGTAGCAGCAGAAAAGTAGCAGCAGTAGCAGCAGTAATAGTAGCAGCAGTAACAGTAGCAGCAGTAACAGTAGCAGCAGTAACAGTAGCAGCAGTAGCAATAACAGTAGCAGCAGTAACAGTAGCAGCAGTAACAGTAGCAGCAGTAACAGCAGTAACAGTAGCAGCAGTAATAGTACCAGCAGTAATAGTAGCAGCAGTAACAGTAGCAGCAGTAACAGTAGCAGCAGTAACAGTAGCAGCAGTAGCAGCAGTAATAGTACCAGCAGTAATAGTAGCAGCAGTAACAGTAGCAGCAGCAGTAGCAGTAGCAGTAGTAACAGTAGCAGTAGTAACAGTAGCAGCAGTAACAGTAGCAGCAGTAGCAGCAGTAACAGTAGCAGCAGTAACAGTAGCAGCAGTAGCAGCAGTAATAGTACCAGCAGTAACAGTAGTAGCAGTAACAGTAGCAGCAGTAGCAGCAGTAATAGTACCAGCAGTAACAGTAGTAGCAGTAACAGTAGCAGTAGTAACAGTAGCAGCAGTAACAGTAGCAGCAGTAACAGTAGCAGCAGTAACACTAGCAGCAGTAGCAGTAGTAACAGTAGCAGCAGTAACAGTAGCAGCAGTAACAGTAGCAGTAACAGTAGCAGCAGTAACAGTAGCAGCAGTAACAGTAGCAGCAGTAACAGTAGCAGCAGTAACAGTAGCAGTAGTAACAGTAGTAGTAACAGTAGCATTAACAGTAGTAGTAGCAGTAATAGTAGCAGTAGCAGCAGTAAACAGTAGCAGCAGTAACAGTAGCAGCAGTAACAGTAGCAGCAGTAACAGTAGCAGCAGTAACAGTAGCAGCAGTAACAGTAGCAGTAGTAATAGTAGCAGCAGTAACAGTAGCAGCAGTAACAGTAGCAGCAGTAACAGTAGCAGTAGCAGCAGTAATAGTAGCAGCAGTAGCAGCAGTAACAGTAGCAGTAGTACAGTAGCAGCAGTAACAGTAGCAGCAGTAACAGTAGCAGCAGTAACAGTAGCAGCAGTAACAGTAGCAGCAGTAACAGTAGCAGTAGTAACAGTAGCAGCAGTAACAGTAGCAGCAGTAATAGTAGCAGCAGTAACAGTAACAGTAGCAGCAGTAATAGTAGCAGTAGTAATAGTAACAGTAGTAACAGTAGCAGCAGTAACAGTAGCAGTAACAGTAGCAGTAACAGTAGTAGTAACAGTAGCAGTAACAGTAGCAGCAGTAACAGTAGCAGCAGTAATAGTAGTAGCAGTAACAGTAGCAGCAGTAATAGTAGCAGCAGTAATAGTAGCAGCAGGAACAGTAGCAGCAGTAACAGTAGGCAGCAGTAACAGTAGCAGCAGTAACAGTAGCAGCAGTAACAGTAGCAGCAGTAATAGTAGCAGCAGTAACAGTAGCAGCAGTAACAGTAGCAGCAGTAACAGTAGCAGCAGTAACAGTAGCAGCAGTAACAGTAGCAGCAGTAGCAGCAGTAATAGTAGCAGCAGTAACAGTAGCAGCAGTAACAGTAGCAGCAGTAACAGTAGCAGCAGTAGCAGCAGTAATAGTAGCAGCAGTAACAGTAGCAGCAGTAACAGTAGCAGCAGTAACAGTAGCAGCAGTAATAGTAGCAGCAGTAACAGTAGCAGCAGTAACAGTAGCAGCAGTAACAGTAGCAGCAGTAACAGTAGCAGCAGTAACAGTAGCAGCAGTAACAGTAGCAGCAGTAACAGTAGCAGCAGTAACAGTAGCAGCAGTAGCAGCAGTAATAGTAGCAGCAGTAACAGTAAGCAGCAGTAACAGTAGCAGCAGTAACAGTAGCAGCAGTAGCAGCAGTAATAGTACCAGCAGTAACAGTAGCAGCAGTAACAGTAGCAGCAGTAACAGTAGCAGCAGTAACAGCAGTAACAGTAGCAGCAGTAATAGTACCAGCAGTAATAGTAGCAGCAGTAACAGTAGCAGCAGTAACAGTAGCAGCAGTAACAGTAGCAGCAGTAGCAGCAGTAATAGTACCAGCAGTAATAGTAGCAGCAGTAACAGTAGCAGCAGCAGTAGCATAGCAGTAGTAACAAGTAGCAGTAGTAACAGTAGCAGCAGTAACAGTAGCAGCAGTAGCAAGCAGTAACAGTAGCAGCAGTAACAGTAGCAGCAGTAGCAGCAGTAATAGTACCAGCAGTAACAGTAGTAGCAGTAACAGTAGCAGCAGTAGCAGCAGTAATAGTACCAGCAGTAACAGTAGTAGCAGTAACAGTAGCAGTAGTAACAGTAGCAGCAGTAACAGTAGCAGCAGTAACAGTAGCAGCAGTAACACTAGCAGCAGTAGCAGTAGTAACAGTAGCAGCAGTAACAGTAGCAGCAGTAACAGTAGCAGTAACAGTAGCAGCAGTAACAGTAGCAGGCAGTAACAGTAGCAGCAGTAACAGTAGCAGCAGTAACAGTAGCAGTAGTAACAGTAGTAGTAACAGTAGCATTAACAGTAGTAGTAGCAGTAATAGTAGCAGTAGCAGCCAGTAACAGTAGCAGCAGTAACAGTAGCAGCAGTAACAGTAGCAGCAGTAACAGTAGCAGCAGTAACAGTAGCAGCAGTAACAGTAGCAGTAGTAATAGTAGCAGCAGTAACAGTAGCAGCAGTAACAGTAGCAGCAGTAACAGTAGCAGTAGCAGCAGTAATAGTAGCAGCAGTAGCAGCAGTAACAGTAGCAGTAGTAACAGTAGCAGCAGTAACAGTAGCAGCAGTAACAGTAGCAGCAGTAACAGTAGCAGCAGTAACAGTAGCAGCAGTAACAGTAGCAGTAGTAACAGTAGTAGTAACAGTAGCATTAACAGTAGTAGTAGCAGTAATAGTAGCAGTAGCAGCAGTAACAGTAGCAGCAGTAACAGTAGCAGCAGTAACAGTAGCAGCAGTAACAGTAGCAGCAGTAGCAGTAGCAGCAGTAACAGTAGCAGCAGTAACAGTAGCAGCAGTAACAGTAGCAGCAGTAACAGTAGCAGCAGTAGCAGTAGCAGCAGTAACAGTAGCAGTAGTAACAGTAGCAGTAGTAATAGTAGCAGCAGTAACAGTAGCAGTAGCAGCAGTAACAGTAGCAGCAGTAGCAGCAGTAACAGTAGCAGTAGCAGCAGTAACAGTAGCAGCAGTAACAGTAGCAGCAGTAGCAGCAGTAACAGTAGCAGCAGTAACAGTAGCAGCAGTAGCAGTAGCAGCAGTAACAGTAGCAGCAGTAGCAGCAGTAACAGTAGTAGCAGTAGCAGCAGTAACAGTAGCAGCAGTAACAGTAAATCAAATCAAAGTAGAGAGGAGACCAGGGTAATATAATGACAGTAGATGGTAAACCAGGGTAATATAATCATCAAATCAAATCAAATCAAATCAAATGTATTTATATAACCCTTCTTACATCAGCTGATATCTCAAAGTGCTGTACAGAAACCCAGCCTAAAACCCCCAACAGCAAGCAATGCAGGTGTAGAAGCACGGTGGCTAGGAAAAACTCCCTAGAATGGCCAAAACCTAGGAAGAAACCTAGAGAAGAACCAGGCTATGTGGGGTGGCCTGTCCTCTTCTGGCTGTGCCGGGTGGAGATTATAACAGAACATGGCCAAGATGTTCAAATGTTCATAAATGACCAGCATGGTCGTATAATAATAAGGCAGAACAGTTGAAACTGGAGCAGCAGCACGGTCAGATGGACTGGGGACAGCATGGAGTCATCATGTCAAGTAGTCCTGGGGCATGGTCCTAGGGCTCAGGTCCTCCGAGAGAGAGAAAAAAAGAGAGAATTAGAGAGAGCATATGTGGGGTGGGCAGTCCTCTTCTGGCTGTTCCGGGTGGAGATTATAACAGAACATGGCCAAGATGTTCAAATGTTCATAAATGGCCAGCATGGTCGAATAATAATAAGGCAGAACAGTTGAAACTGGAGCAGCAGCACGGCCAGGTGGACTGGGGACAGCAAGGAGTCATCATGTCAGTTAATCCTGGGGCATGGTCCTAGGGCTCAGGTCCTCCGAGAGAGAGAAAGAAAGAGAGAAGGAGAGAATTAGAGAACGCACACTTAGATTCACACAGGACACCGAATAGGACAGGAGAAGTACTCCAGATATAACAAACTGACCCTAGCCCCCGACACATAAACTACTGCAGAATAAATACTGGAGGCTGAGACAGGAGGGGTCAGGAGACACTGTGGACCCATCCGAGGACACCCCCGGACAGGGCCAAACAGGTAGGATAATAGTAGCATCAGTAACAGTAGTAGCAGTAACAGTAGTAGCAGTAACAGTAGTAGCAGTAATAGTAGCAGCAGTAGCAGCAGTAATAGTAGCAGCAGTAACAGTAGCAGCAGTAACAGTAGCAGCAGTAACAGTAGCAGCAGTAACAGTAGCAGCAGTAACAGTAGCAGCAGTAGCAGCAGTAATAGTAGCAGCAGTAACGTAGCAGCAGTAACAGTAGCAGCAGTAACAGTAGCAGCAGTAAACAGTAGCAGTAGTAACAGTAGCAGTAGTAACAGTAGCAGCAGTAATAGTAGCAGTATTAATAGTAGCAGCAGTAACAGTAGCAGCAGTAATAGTAGCAGTATTAATAGTAGCAGCAGTAACAGTAGCAGCAGTAATAGTAGCAGTATTAATAGTAGCAGCAGTAACAGTAGCAGCAGTAACAGTAGCAGCAGTAATAGTAGCAGTAGTAACAGTAGCAGCAGTAACAGTAGCAGCAGTAATAGTAGTAGCAGTAACAGTAGCAGCAGTAACAGTAGCAGTAGTAACAGTAGCAGCAGTAATAGTAGCAGTAGTAACAGTAGCAGCAGTAACAGTAGCAGCAGTAATAGTAGTAGGCAGTAACATTAGCAGCAGTAACAGTAGCAGCAGTAACAGTAGCAGCAGTAATAGTAGTAGCAGTAACAGTAGCAGCAGTAACAGTAGCAGCAGTAACAGTAGCAGCAGTAACATTAGCAGCAGTAACAGTAACAGTAACCAGTAACAGTAGTAGTAACAGTAGCAGCAGTAACAGTAGCAGCAGTAACAGTAGCAGCAGTAACAGTAGTAGCAGTAACAGTAGCAGCAGTAATAGTAGTAGCAGTAACAGTAGCAGCAGTAACAGTAGCAGCAGTAACAGTAGCAGCAGTAACAGTAGCAGCAGTAATAGTAGTAGCAGTAACATTAGCAGCAGTAACAGTAGCAGCAGTAACAGTAGCAGCAGTAAATAGTAGTAGCAGTAACAGTAGCAGCAGTAACAGTAGCAGCAGTAACAGTAGCAGCAGTAACATTAGCAGCAGTAACAGTAGCAGACAGTAATAGTAGCAGCAGTAACAGCAGTAACAGTAACAGCAGTAATAGTAACAGTAACAGTAGCTGCAGTAATAGTAGCAGTAGTAACAGTAGCAGCAGTAACAGTAGCAGTGGTAACAGTAGCAGTAGTAACAGTAGCAGCAGTAACAGTAGCAGTAGTAACAGTAGCAGCAGTAACAGTAGCAGTAGTAACAGTAGCAGTAGTAACAGTAGCAGCAGTAATAGTAGCAGTAGTAACAGTAGCAGCAGTAACAGTAGCAGTAGTAAACAGTAGCAGCAGTAACAGTAGCAGCAGTAATAGTGCACCTTAATGTCATTTAACATTGTTGTTGTGAATTGGACCATTTTCCCTGTCCTGCTAAGCATTCGAAATGTAATGAGTAGTTTTGGGTCTCAGGGATAATGTATGGAGTAAAAAGTACATTATTTTCTTTAGGAATGTAGTGAATCTAGTTTACTGGAGCAGCAGGGTAGCCTAGTGGTTAGAGCGTTGGACTAGTAACCGGAAGGTTGTGAGTTCAAACCCCCGAGCTGACAAGGTACAAGTCTTTCGTTCTGCCCCTGTTAACCCACTGTTCCTAGGCCGTCATTGAAAATAAGAATTGTTCTTAACTGACTTGCCTGGTTAAATAAAGGTAAAATAAAAAATAAATAAAACTAAAAGTTGTTAAAAATATAAATAGTAAAGTACAGATACCT
>NC_034198.2:42711568-42712637 GCF_002021735.2 Oncorhynchus kisutch | reverse complement strand
TCTGCTAACCATGTGACTGTGACCAATACAA
Source organism: Oncorhynchus kisutch (assembly GCF_002021735.2). Classification (NCBI taxonomy): domain Eukaryota; kingdom Metazoa; phylum Chordata; class Actinopteri; order Salmoniformes; family Salmonidae; genus Oncorhynchus; species Oncorhynchus kisutch. The sequence continues at coordinate 42,712,606 of NC_034198.2, read as the reverse complement.
TTTGATTTGATTTGATTTGAAAAGACTGCCCGTCTCACGGTAATTGATTGTTAATTGACATAAACACGTGTATCATCTCCAGGCCTCCACAGCCTACAAGCCTGACGCAGACCTTTGGAACATCTATATTTTAACAAGTCTAATCAATCCATTTAATATACACCATCACACAAAAAAACTAATCCATTATTTATTTTAGGCAGGTCTCACAAAACATTATGATATGAAGGAAGTGTATTTCAGAGGAAACAGAATAGACTATTATAGACTATTATTATAGACTATTATAGACTATTATAGACTATTATTATAGACTATTATAGACTATTATTATAGACTATTATAGACTATTATAGACTATTATAGACTATTATTATAGACTATTATAGACTATTATAGACTATTATTATAGACTATTATAGACTATTATAGACTATTATTATAGACTATTATAGACTATTATAGACTATTATAGACTATTATAGACTATTATAGACTATTATTATAGACTATTATAGACTATTGATGATTTGAGAAAGTGGCACAAAAAGACGTTTGTGCTCTATGATTCTATTCCAACCCTATTCTCAATTTAAACTTTACTAATATGTTAAATTATCAGTCAGTTAAAGAACAAATTCTTATTTTCAAATGAGGAAGGGTGGGCTAACTGCCTGGTCAGGGGCAGAACAACAGATTTGTACCTTGTCAGCTCGGGGGTTTGAACTTGCAATCTTCCGGTTACTAGTCCAACACTCTAACCACTAGGCTACCCTGCCGCCCCAGTTTAGATTTCAAATCAAATCAAATCCAATTGTATTTGTCACATACACATGGTTAGCAGATGTTAATGTGAGCGTAGCGAAATGCTTGTGCTTCTAGTTCTGACAATGCAGTAATAACCAACAAGTAATCTAACTAACAATTTTTTTTTAAACTACTGTCTTATACACAGTGTAAGGGGATAAAGAATATGTACATAAGGATATATGAATGAGTGATGGTACAGAGCAGCATAGGCAAGATACAGTAGATGGT
>NC_034198.2:42679068-42706568 GCF_002021735.2 Oncorhynchus kisutch | reverse complement strand
TTGAGGATCTGAGGACCCATGCCAAATCTTTTCAGTCTCCTGAGGGGGAATAGGTTTTGTCGTGCCCTCTTCATGACTGTCATGGTGTGTTTGGACCATATTAGTTTGTCATATTTTTTTGTAGTCCACTTAAAGGATATTATTTTTATTTTTCCTATTCTTATTTAGCTTTTTTTTCCACGTAAATGTTATATCCTGAGATTGCAGAGTATTACAAAGATAAATTTTAGTTGACGGGTCTATAAACAGCAGGGGACATCTCCAGATGTTCCCGGTTTTTACTAATAAAAATATATAAACGCAACATGCAACAATTTCAAAGATATTACTGTTTATATGTGGATATATATATCAGTCAACCGAAATGAAGCCAATTAGACCCTAATCTATGGATTTCACATGACTGGGAATACAGATATGTATTTGTTGGTCACAGATACCTTTAAAAAATAAAAAGCTATTGGTCTCCCGAGTGGCGCAGCGGTCTAAGGCACCGCAGCGCAGTTCTTGAGCCGTCACTACAGACCCGGGTTCGATCACGGGCTGTGTCGCAGCCACCTGCGAACGGGAGACCCATGAGGCAGCACACTATTGGCCCAGTGTCGTCCGGGTTGTCCCATCGCACTCTATCGACTCCTGTGGTGGACCGGGCGCATGCACGCTGACTTTGGTTACCAGCTGTGTGCGGATGGCGAGCAGTGTGTCAAGAAGCAGTGCAGTTTGGCGTGTGTGGATCAGAACCAGTCAGTATCTGGTGTGGATCAGAACCAGTCAGTATCTGGTGTGGATCAGAAACCAGTCAGTATCTGGTGTGGATCAGAAACCAGTCAGTATCTGGTGTGGATCAGAAACCAGTCAGTATCTGGTGTGGATCAGAAAACCAGTCAGTATCTGGTGTGGATCAGAAAACCAGTCAGTATCTGGTGTGGATCAGAAAACCAGTCAGTATCTGGTGTGGATCAGAAAACCAGTCAGTATCTGGTGTGGATCAGAAAACCAGTCAGTATCTGGTGTGGATCAGAAAACCAGTCAGTATCTGGTGTGGATCAGAAACCAGTCAGTATCTGGTGTGGATCAGAAAACCAGTCAGTATCTGGTGTGGATCAGAAAACCAGTCAGTATCTGGTGTGGATCAGAAAACCAGTCAGTATCTGGTGTGGATCAGAAAACCAGTCAGTATCTGGTGTGGATCAGAAAACCAGTCAGTATCTGGTGTGGATCAGAAAACCAGTCAGTATCTGGTGTGGATCAGAAAACCAGTCAGTATCTGGTGTGGATCAGAAAAACCAGTCAGTATCTGGTGTGGATCAGAAAACCAGTCAGTATCTGGTGTGGATCAGAAAAACCAGTCAGTATCTGGTGTGGATCAGAAAACCAGTCAGTATCTGGTGTGGATCAGAAACCAGTCAGTATCTGGTGTGGATCAGAAAACCAGTCAGTATCTGGTGTGGATCAGAAAACCAGTCAGTATCTGGTGTGGATCAGAAAACCAGTCAGTATCTGGTGTGGATCAGAAAACCAGTCAGTATCTGGTGTGGATCAGAAAACCAGTCAGTATCTGGTGTGGATCAGAAAAACCAGTCAGTATCTGGTGTGGATCAGAAAACCAGTCAGTATCTGGTGTGGATCAGAAAACCAGTCAGTATCTGGTGTGGATCAGAAAACCAGTCAGTATCTGGTGTGGATCAGAAAACCAGTCAGTATCTGGTGTGGATCAGAAAACCAGTCAGTATCTGGTGTGGATCAGAAAACCAGTCAGTATCTGGTGTGGATCAGAAAACCAGTCAGTATTTTTTATTTTTTTATTTCACCTTTATTTAACCAGGTAGGCTAGTTGAGAACACCTTTATTTAACCAGGTAGGCTAGTTGAGAACACCTTTATTTAACCAGGTAGGCTAGTTGAGAACACCTTTATTTAACCAGGTAGGCTAGTTGAGAACACCTTTATTTAACCAGGTAGGCTAGTTGAGAACACCTTTATTTAACCAGGTAGGCTAGTTGAGAACACCTTTATTTAACCAGGTAGGCTAGTTGAGAACACCTTTATTTAACCAGGTAGGCCAGTTGAGAACACCTTTATTTAACCAGGTAGGCTAGTTGAGAACACCTTTATTTAACCAGGTAGGCTAGTTGAGAACACCTTTATTTAACCAGGTAGGCTAGTTGAGAACACCTTTATTTAACCAGGTAGGCTAGTTGAGAACACCTTTATTTAACCAGGTAGGCTAGTTGAGAACACCTTTATTTAACCAGGTAGGCTAGTTGAGAACACCTTTATTTAACCAGGTAGGCTAGTTGAGAACACCTTTATTTAACCAGGTAGGCTAGTTGAGAACACCTTTATTTAACCAGGTAGGCTAGTTGAGAACACCTTTATTTAACCAGGTAGGCTAGTTGAGAACACCTTTATTTAACCAGGTAGGCTAGTTGAGAACACCTTTATTTAACCAGGTAGGCTAGTTGAGAACACCTTTATTTAACCAGGTAGGCTAGTTGAGAACACCTTTATTTAACCAGGTAGGCTAGTTGAGAACACCTTTATTTAACCAGGTAGGCCAGTTGAGAACACCTTTATTTAACCAGGTAGGCTAGTTGAGAACACCTTTATTTAACCAGGTAGGCTAGTTGAGAACACCTTTATTTAACCAGGTAGGCTAGTTGAGAACACCTTTATTTAACCAGGTAGGCTAGTTGAGAACACCTTTATTTAACCAGGTAGGCTAGTTGAGAACACCTTTATTTAACCAGGTAGGCTAGTTGAGAACACCTTTATTTAACCAGGTAGGCTAGTTGAGAACAAGTTCTCATTTGCAACTGCGACCTGGCCAAGATAAAGCATAGCAGTGTGAACAGACAACACAGAGTTACACATGGAGTAAACAATAAACAAGTCAATAACACAGTAGAAAAAAAAGAGAGTCTATATACATTGTGTGCAAAAGGCATGAGGAGGTAGGCAAATAATTACAATTTTGCAGATTAACACTGGAGTGATAAATGATCAGATGGTCATGTACAGGTAGAGATATTGGTGTGCAAAAGAGCAGAAAAGTAAATAAATAAAAACAGTATGGGGATGAGGTAGGTAAAAATGGGTGGGCTATTTACCGATAAACTATGTACAGCTGCAGCGATCGGTTAGCTGCTCAGATAGCAGATGTTTGAAGTTGGTGAGGGAGATAAAAGTCTCCAACTTCAGCGATTTTTGCAATTTGTTCCAGTCACAGGCAGCAGAGAACTGGAACGAAAGGCAGCCAAATGAGGTGTTGGCTTTAGGGATGATCAGTGAGATACACCTGCTGGAGCGCGTGCTACGGGTGGGTGTTGCCATCGTGACCAGTGAACTGAGATAAGGCGGAGCTTTACCTAGCATGGACTTGTAGATGACCTGGAACCAGTGGGTCTGGCGACGAATATGTAGCGAGGGCCAGCGGACTAGAGCATACAGGTCGCAGTGGTGGGTGGTATAAGGTGCTTTAGTGACAAAACGGATGGCACTGTGATAAACTGCATCCAGTTTGCTGAGTAGAGTGTTGGAAGCTATTTTGTAGATGACGTCGCCGAAGTCGAGGATCGGTAGGATAGTCAGTTTTACTAGGGTAAGTTTGGCGGCGTGAGTGAAGGAGGCTTTGTTGCGGAATAGAAAGCCGACTCTAGATTTGATTTTCGATTGGAGATGTTTGATATGAGTCTGGAAGGAGAGTTTACAGTCTAGCCAGACACCTAGGTACTTATATATGTCCACATATTCAAGGTCGGAACCATCCAGGGTGGTGATGCTAGTCAGGCGTGCGGGTGCAGGCAGCGAACGGTTGAAAAGCATGCATTTGGTTTTACTAGCGTTTAAGAGCAGTTGGAGGCCACGGAAGGAGTGTTGTATGGCATTGAAGCTCGTTTGGAGGTTAGATAGCACAATGTCCAAGGACGGGCAGGAAGTATATAGAATGGTGTCGTCTGCGTAGAGGTGGATCAGGGAATCGCCCGCAGCAAGTGCAACATCATTGATATATACAGAGAAAAGAGTCAGCCCGAGAATTGAACCCTGTGGCACCCCCATAGAGACTGCCAGAGGACCGGACGGCATGCCCTCCGATTTGACACACTGAACTCTGTCTGCAAAGTAGTTGGTGAACCAGGCAAGGCAGTCATCAGAAAAACCGAGGCTACTGAGTCTGCCGATAAGAATATGGTGATTGACAGAGTCGAAAGCCTTGGCAAGGTCGTGAAGACGGCTGCACAGTACTGTCTTTTATCGATGACGGTTATGATATCGTTTAGTACCTTGAGCGTGGCTGAGGTGCACCCGTGACCGGCTTGGAAACCAGATTGCACAGCGGAGAAGGTACGGTGGGATTCGAGATGGTCAGTGACCTGTTTGTTGACTTGGCTTTCGAAGACCTTAGATAGGCAGGGCAGGATGGATATAGGTCTGTAACAGTTTGGGTCCAGGGTGTCTCCCCCTTTGAAGAGGGGGATGACTGCGGCAGCTTTCCAATCCTTGGGGATCTCAGACGATATGAAAGAGAGGTTGAACAGGCTGGTAATAGGGGTTGCGACAATGGCGGCGGATAGTTTCAGAAATAGAGGGTCCAGATTGTCAAGCCCAGCTGATTTGTACGGCTCCAGGTTTTGCAGCTCTTTCAGAACATCTGCTATCTGGATTTGGGTAAAGGAGAACCTGGAGAGGCTTGGGCGAGTAGCTGCGGGGGGGGCGGAGCTGTTGGCCGAGGTTGGAGTAGCCAGGCGGAAGGCATGGCCAGCCGTTGAGAAATGCTTGTTGAAGTTTTTTATAATCATGGATTTATCGGTGGTGACCGTGTTACCTAGCCTCAGTGCAGTGGGCAGCTGGGAGGAGGTGCTCTTGTTCTCCATGGACTTCACGGTGTCCCAGAACTTTTTGGAGTTGGAGCTACAGGATGCAAATTTCTGCCTGAAGAAGCTGGCCTTTGCTTTCCTGACTGACTGCGTGTATTGGTTCCTGACTTCCCTGAACAGTTGCATATCGCGGGGAATATTCGATGCTATTGCAGTCCGCCACAGGATGTTTTTGTGCTGGTCGAGGGCAGTCAGGTCTGGAGTGAACCAAGGGCTATATCTGTTCTTAGTTCTGCATTTTTTGAACGGAGCATGCTTATCTAAAATGGTGAGGAAGTTACTTTTAAAGAATGACCAGGCATCCTCAACTGACGGAATGAGGTCAATGTCCTTCCAGGATACCTGGGCCAGGTCGATTAGAAAGGCCTGCTCACAGAAGTGTTTTAGGGAGCGTTTGACAGTGATGAGGGGTGGTCGTTTGACTGCGGCTCCATAGCGGATACAGGCAATGAGGCAGTGATCGCTGATATCCTGGTTGAAGACAGCGGAGGTGTATTTGGAGGGCCAGTTGGTCAGGATGACGTCTATGAGGGTGCCCTTGTTTACAGATTTAGGGTTGTACCTGGTGGGTTCCTTGATGATTTGTGTGAGATTGAGGGCATCTAGCTTAGGTTGTAGGACTGCCGGGGTGTTAAGCATATCCCAGTTTAGGTCACCTAACAGAACAAACTCTGAAGCTAGATGGGGGGCGATCAATTCACAAATGGTGTCCAGGGCACAGCTGGGAGCTGAGGGGGGTCGGTAGCAGGCGGCAACAGTGAGAGACTTATTTCTGGTGTGGATCAGAAAACCAGTCAGTATCTGGTGAGACCATTTGCCTCATGCAGCGCGACACCTCTCCTTCACATAGAGTTAATCAGGCTGTTAATTTTGGCCTGTGGAATGTTGTCCCACTCCTCTTCAATGGCTGTGTGAAGTTGCTGGATATTGGCGGGAACTGGAACACGCTATCGTACACGTCGATCCAGAGCATCCCAAACATGCTCAATGGGTGACATGTCTGGTGAGTATGCAGGCCATGGAAGAACTGGGACATTTTCAGCTTCCAGGAATTGTGTACAGATCCTTGCAACATGGGGCCGTGCATTATCATGCTGAAACATGAGGTGATGACGACGGATGAATGACATGGCAATTAAGTCTCGGGATCTCGTCACGGTTTCTCTGTGCATTCAAATTCATCCATCGATAAAATGCAAATGTGATTGTTGTCCGTTGCTTATGCCTGCCCCATACCATAACCCCACCGCCACCATGGGGAACTCTGTTCACAATGTTGACATCAGCAAACACCATACCATAACCCCACCGCCACCATGGGGCACTCTGTTCACAACGTTGACATCAGCAAACACCATAACTCCACCATGGGGCACTCTGTTCACAACGTTGATATCAGTAAACACCATACCATAACCCCACCATGGGGAACTCTGTTCACAACGTTGACATCAGCAAACACCATCCCATAACCCCACCGCCACCATGGGGCACTCTGTTCACAACGTTGACATCAGCAAACACCATACCATAACCCCATCTCCACCATGGGGCACTCTGTTCACAACGTTGACATCAGCAAACCAATCGCCCACACGTCGCCATTCACGTGGTCTGAGCTTGTGAGGCCAGTTGGACGTCCAGACAAATTCTCTGGCAACAGCTCTGGTGGACATTGCTGCAGTCAGCGTGATCCTCATTTCACACCTCCTTGAAAACTTAAGACATCTGTGGAATCGTGTTCGTGTGACAACACTGCACATTTTTAGAGTGGCCTTTTTATTTGTCCCCAGCACAATGTGCACCTGTGCAATGGTCTTGCTGTTGAACCAGCTTCTTGATTTACCACACCTGTCAGTTTGATTCATTATCTTTGCATTGGAGAAACGCTTACTAACAGGGGTATAAACACAATTTGAGAGAAACAAGCTTTTTGTGCTTATGGAAAATGTCTGTGATTATATTTTTTATTTCGACCAACTTTTCACGTGATGCTTTTATATTTGTGTTCAGTTTGTCTTCTGTTTATGTCTTGGTCTCTTCTAATTAAAAAAAATATCACCTTTTGATGTCTTCTCGATCTCCAAACTCCGTCTAGAGTTTCTTCTCAAGACGATCCCAACGTGCTCTTTACCTCAAAGTTAGAGGGTTTATTGGCTTCATTATCCAACATGCTCTTTACTCACTGTAGCCTCTTAGAGTGGAGGGCCGGTAACAAGAGGGTTCGAACCCCCCAAGCTGCTGAGGGGAAAATGTTCAGGGACTGTTCCGGCAGCCGGAGGGTTGTTGGCTTCATTATCCCGGTGTACTAGTTACCACCAGCCGGAGGGTTATCATTATCCCGGTGTACTAGCTACCACCAGCCGGAGGGTTATCATTATCTCAGTGTACTAGCTACCAACAGCCGGAGGGTTATCATTATCCCAGTGTACTAGCTACCGCCAGCCGGAGGGTTATCATTATCCCAGTGTACTAGCTACCACCGGGCAGAGGGTTATTGGTTTCATTATCCCAATGTACTAGCTACCACCAGCCGGAGGGTTATCATTATCCCAGTGTACTAGCTACCACCAGCCTGAGGGTTATCATTATCCCAGTGTACTAGCTACCACCAGCCAGAGGGTTATTGGTTTCATTATCCCAGTATACTAGCTACCACCAGCCGGAGGGTTATCATTATCCCAGTGTACTAGCTACCACCAGCCGGAGGGTTATCATTATCCCAGTGTACTAGCTACCACCAGCCGGAGGGTTATCATTATCCCAGTGTACTAGCTACCACCAGCCAGAGGGTTGTTGGTTTCATTATCCCAGTGTACTAGCTACCACCAGCCAGAGGGTTGTTGGTTTCATTATCCCAGTGTACTAGATACCACCAGCCGGAGGGTTATCATTATCCCAATGTACTAGCTACCACCAGCCGGAGGGTTATCATTATCCCAGTATACTAGCTACCACCAGCTGGAGGGTTATCATTATCCCAGTGTACTAGCTACCACCTGCCAGAGGGTTATCATTATCCCAGTGTACTAGCTGCCACCAGCCAGAGGGTTATCATTATCGCAGTGTACTAGCTACCGCCAGCCGGAGGGTTATCATTATCCCAGTGTACTAGCTACCACCAGCCGGAGGGTTATCATTATCCCAGTGTACTAGCTACCACCAGCCGGAGGGTTATCATTATACCAGTGTGCTAGTTACCACCAGCCGGAGGGTTGTTGGTTTCATTATCCCAGTGTACTAGCTACCACCAGCCGGAGGGTTATCATTATCACAGTGTACTAGATACCACCAGCCAGAGGGTTATCATTATCCCAGTATACTAGCTACCAACAGCCAGAGGGTTATCATTATCCCAGTGTACTAGCTACCACCAGCCGGAGGGTTATCATTATCCCAGTGTACTAGCTACCACCAGCCGGAGGGTTATCATTATCCCAGTGTACTAGCTACCACCAGCCAGAGGGTTGTTGGTTTCATTATCCCAGTGTACTAGCTACCACCAGCCAGAGGGTTGTTGGTTTCATTATCCCAGTGTACTAGATACCACCAGCCGGAGGGTTATCATTATCCCAATGTACTAGCTACCACCAGCCGGAGGGTTATCATTATCCCAGTATACTAGCTACCACCAGCTGGAGGGTTATCATTATCCCAGTGTACTAGCTACCACCGGCCAGAGGGTTATCATTATCCCAGTGTACTAGCTGCCACCAGCCAGAGGGTTATCATTATCGCAGTGTACTAGCTACCGCCAGCCGGAGGGTTATCATTATCCCATCCCGGTGTACTAGCTACCACCAGCCGGAGGGTTATCATTATCCCAGTGTACTAGCTACCACCAGCCGGAGGGTTATCATTATACCAGTGTGCTAATTACCACCAGCCGGAGGGTTGTTGGTTTCATTATCCCAGTGTACTAGCTACCACCAGCCGGAGGGTTATCATTATCACAGTGTACTAGATACCACCAGCCAGAGGGTTATCATTATCCCAGTATACTAGCTACCAACAGCCAGAGGGTTATCATTATCCCAGTGTACTAGCTACCACCAGCCGGAGGGTTATCATTATCCCAGTGTACTAGATACCACCAGCCGGAGGGTTATCATTATCCCAGTGTACTAGCTACCATCAGCCAGAGGGTTATCATTATCCCAGTGTACTAGCTACCACCAGCCAGAGGGTTATTGGTTTCATTATCCCAGTGTATTAGCTACCACCAGCCAGAGGGTTGTTAGCTTCATTATCCCAGTGTACTAGCTACCACCAGCCGGAGGGTTATCATTATCCCAATGTACTAGCTACCACCAGCCAGAGGGTTATCATTATCCCAGTGTACTAGCTACCACCAGCCGGAGGGTTATCATTATCCCAGTGTACTAGCTACCACCAGCCGGAGGGTTATCATTATCCCAGTGTACTAGATACCACCAGCCGGAGGGTTATCATTATCCCAGTGTACTAGCTACCATCAGCCAGAGGGTTATCATTATCCCAGTGTACTAGCTACCACCAGCCAGAGGGTTATTGGTTTCATTATCCCAGTGTATTAGCTACCACCAGCCAGAGGGTTGTTAGCTTCATTATCCCAGTGTACTAGCTACCACCAGCCGGAGGGTTATCATTATCCCAATGTACTAGCTACCACCAGCCAGAGGGTTATCATTATCCCAGTGTACTAGCTACCACCAGCCGGAGGGTTATCATTATCCCAGTGTACTAGCTACCACCAGCCGGAGGGTTATCATTATCCCAGTGTACTAGCTACCACCAGCCAGAGGGTTATTGGTTTCATTATCCCAGTATACTAGCTACCACCAGCCAGAGGGTTATTGGTTTCATTATCCCAGTGTACTAGCTACCACCAGCCGGAGGGTTATCATTATCCCAGTGTATTAGCTACCACCAGCCAGAGGGTTGTTGGCTTCATTATCCCAGTATACTAGCTACCACCAGCCGGAGAGTTATCATTATCCCAGGGTACTAGCTACCACCAGCCGGAGGGTTGTTGGTTTCATTATCCCAGTATACTAGCTACCACCAGCCAGAGGGTTGTTGGTTTCATTATCCCAGTGTACTAGCTACCACCAGCCGGAGGGTTATCATTATCCCAGTGTACTAGCTACCACCAGCCAGAGGGTTATCATTATCCCAGTGTACTAGCTACCACCAGCCAGAGGGTTGTTGGTTTCATTATCCCAGTGTACTAGTTACCACCAGCCAGAGGGTTATCATTATCCCAGTATACTAGCAACGACCAGCCAGAGGGTTGTTTGGTTTCATTATCCCAGTGTACTAGCTACCACCAGCCGGAGGGTTGTTGGTTTCATTATCCCAGTGTACTAGCTACCACCAGCTAGAGGGTTATCATTATCCCAGTGTACTAGTTACCACCAGCCAGAGGGTTATCATTATCCCAGTGTACTAGTTACCACCATCCAGAGGGTTATCATTATCCCAGTGTACTAGCTACCACCAGCCAGAGGGTTATCATTATCCCAGTGTACTAGCTACCACCAGCCAGAGGGTTATCATTATCCCAGTGTACTAGCTACCACTAGCCAGAGGGCTATCATTATCCCAGTGTACTAGCTACCACCAGCCGGAGGGTTATCATTATCCCAGTGTACTAGCTACCACCAGCCAGAGGGTTATCATTATCCCAGTGTACTAGCTACCACCAGCCAGAGGGTTATCATTATCCCAGTGTACTAGCTACCACCAGCCAGAGGGTATCATTATCCCAGTGTACTAGCTACCACCAGCCGGAGGGTTATCATTATCCCAGTGTACTAGCTACCACCAGCCAGAGGGTATCATTATCCCAGTGTACTAGCTACCACCAGCCAGAGGGTTATTGGTTTCATTATCCCAGTGTACTAGTTACCACCATCCAGAGGGTTATCATTATCCCAGTGTACTAGCTACCACCAGCCAGGGGGTTGTCATTATCCCAGTGTACTAGCTACCACCAGCCAGAGGGTTATCATTATCCCAGTGTACTAGCTACCACCAGCCAGAGGGTATCATTATCCCAGTGTACTAGCTACCACCAGCCAGAGGGTTATCATTATCCCAGTGTACTAGCTACCACCAGCCAGAGGGTTATCATTATCGCAGTGTACTAGCTACCACCAGCCGGAGGGTTATCATTATCCCAGTGTACTAGCTACCACCAGCCAGAGGGTTATCATTATCCCAGTGTACTAGCTACCACCAGCCAGAGGGTTATCATTATCCCAGTGTACTAGCTACCGCTCCATCAGCTGCTCCCAGCCTGTAGTGTGTATGTGTCAGCTTGGGTACTGGTACAGCAAAGCATAAATAATATCTGTGAAAATGGGCTCCCGAGAGGCGCAGCTGTCTAAGTCACTGCATCTCAGCGCTTGAGACGTCACTACAGACACCCTGGTTTGATTCCAGGCTGTATCACAACCGCCTGTGATTGGGAATTCCATTGGGCGGCGCACCATCGGCCCAGCGTCGTCCGGGGTATTTTTTTTTTTAAATGGACCAATAAAGCATGTATTGTAACCAGTTTGCTCCCAAAAATCACAATCAGCCGATGAAACTATTAAACAACTCCCCCTCTCTCTCCTCCTGCTGCAGACAACCCTCACCTCCTCCACCCCTCTGCGCCCCCAGACCTGACAGCCACAGCGGGTACCTTCAGGGATCCTCTCTTCTCCCTGCGGCAGGGTGCCAACGATGGTCACCACAAGATCCCCATGACAACCTCTCCCCTGCTGGACCCCCTGCCCAGCCTCAAGATCAAGGTGTGTGTGTGTGTGTGTGTGTGTGTGTGTGTGTGTGTGTGTGTGTGTGTGTGTGTGTGTGTGTGTGTGTGTGTGTGTGTGTGTGTGTGTGTGTGTGTGTGTGTGTGTGTGCGTGGATCAATCAGATGTATATATAAAGCCATTTTAATATCAGTGTTTGTCAAAGCTTTACAGTTGGTCTGGACCACAGGTAGAAGCAGAGACACACTGACTTACAAGTGTTCACAATGTATGGTGTAATAGTTATACTGGTGTAATAGTTATATTGGTGTAATAGTTATATTGGTGTAATAGTTATACTGGTGTAATAGTTATATTGGTGTAATAGTTATATTGGTGTAATAGTCATATTGGTGTATGGTGTAATAGTTATATTGGTGTAATAGTTATATTGGTGTATGGTGTAATAGCTATATTGGTGTAATAGTCATATTGGTGTATGGTGTAATAGTTATATTGGTGTATGGTGTAATAGCTATATTGGTGTATGGTGTATAGTTATATTGGTGTATGGTGTAATAGTTATATTGGTGTATGGTGTAATAGTTATATTGGTGTAATAGTCATATTGGTGTATGGTGTAATAGTTATATTGGTGTATGGTGTAATAGCTATATTGGTGTATGGTGTATGGTGTAATAGTTATATTGGTGTATGGTGTAATAGTCATATTGGTGTATGGTGTAATAGTTATACTGGTGTATGGTGTAATAGTCATATTGGTGTATGGTGTAATAGTTATACTGGTGTATGGTGTAATAGTTATATTTGTGTATGGTGTAATAGTTATAATGGTGTAATAGTTATATTGGTGTATGGTGTAATAGTTATAATGGTGTATGGTGTAATAGTTATATTGGTGTAATAGTTATATTGGTGTATGGTGTAATAGTTATATTGGTGTAATAGTTATATTGGTGTATGGTGTAATAGTTATATTGGTGTAATAGTTATATTGGTGTATGGTGTAATAGTTATATTGGTGTAATAGTTATATTGGTGTATGGTGTAATAGGCATATTGGTGTATGGTGTAATAGTTATACTGGTGTATGGTGTAATAGTTATATTGGTGTAATAGTTATATTGGTGTATGGCGTATGGTGTAATAGTTATATCGGTGTATGGTGTATGGTGTAATAGTTATATTGGTGTATGGTGTACTAGTTATATTGGTGTAAGGTGTAATAGTTATATTGGTGTATGGTGTAATAGTTATATTGGTGTATGGTGTAATAGTTATATTGGTGTATGGTGTATGGTGTAATAGTCATATTGGTGTATGGTGTAATAGTTATATTGGTGTATGGTGTAATAGTTATATTGGTGTATGGTGTAATAGTTATATTGGTGTATGGTGTAATAGTCATATTGGTGTATGGTGTAATAGTTATATTGGTGTATGGCGTAATAGTTATATTGGTGTATGGTGTATGGTGTAATAGTTATATTGGTGTATAGTGTAATAGTTATATTGGTGTATGGTGTAATAGCTATATTGGTGTATGGTGTATGGTGTAATAGTTATATTGGTGTATGGTGTAATAGTTATATTGGTGTATGGTGTAATAGTTATATTGGTGTATGGTGTAATAGTTATATCGGTGTATGGTGTAATAGTTATACTGGTGTATGGTGTAATAGTTATACTGGTGTATGGTGTAATAGTTATATTGGTGTATGGTGTAATAGTTATATTGGTGTATGGTGTAATAGTTATATTGGTGTATGGTGTATGGTGTAATAGTTATATTGGTGTATGGTGTAATAGTTATATTGGTGTATGTTGTAATAGTTATATTGGTGTATGGTGTAATAGTTATATTGGTGTATGGTGTATGGTGTAATAGTTATATTGGTGTATGGTGTAATAGTTATATTGGTGTATGGTGTAATAGTTATATTGGTGTATGGTGCAATAGTTATAATGGTGTATGGTGTAATAGTTATATTGGTGTATGGTGTAATAGTCATATTGGTGTATGGTGTAATAGTTATGTTGGTGTATGGTGTAATAGTTATAATGGTGTATGGTGTAATAGTTATATTGGTGTATGGTGTAATAGTTATATTGGTGTAATAGTTATATTGGTGTATGGTGTAATAGCTATATTGGTGTATGGTGTAATTTGTATAATGGTGTATGGTGTAATAGTCATATTGGTGTATGGTGTAATAGTTATGTTGGTGTATGGTGTAATAGTTATAATGGTGTATGGTGTAATAGTTATATTGGTGTATGGTGTAATAGTCATATTGGTGTATGGTGTAATAGTTATGTTGGTGGATGGTGTAATGGTTATAATGGTGTATGGTGTAATAGTTATATTGGTGTATGGTGTATGGTGTAATAGTTATATCGGTGTATGGTGTAATAGTTATATTGGTGTAATAGTTATATTGGTGTATGGTGTAATAGTTATATTGGTGTAATAGTCATGTTGGTGTATGGTGTAATAGTTATATTGGTGTAATAGTTATATTGGTGTATGGTGTATGGTGTAATAGTTATATTGGTGTATGGTGTAATAGTTATATTTGTGTATGGTGTAATAGTCATATTGGTGTATGGTGTAATAGTTATATTGGTGTATGGTGTAATAGTCATATTGGTGTATGGTGTAATAGTTATATTGGTGTATGGTGTAATAGCTATATTGGTGTATGGTGTATGGTGTAATAGTTATATTGGTGTATGGTGTAATAGTTATATTGGTGTATGGTGTAATAGTTATATTGGTGTATGGTGTAATAGTTATACTGGTGTATGGTGTAATAGTTATATTGGTGTATGGTGTAATAGTTATATTGGTGTATGGTGTAATAGTTATATTGGTGTATGGTGTATGGTGTAATAGTTATATTGGTGTATGGTGTAATAGTTATATTGGTGTATGGTGTAATAGTTATATTGGTGTATGGTGTAATAGTTAATATTGGTGTATGGTGTAATAGTTATACTGGTGTATGGTGTAATAGTTATATTGGTGTATGGTGTAATAGTTATATTGGTGTATGGTGTAATAGTTATATTGGTGTATGGTGTAATAGTTATATTGGTGTAATAGTTATATTGGTGTATGGTGTAATAGTTATATTGGTGTATGGTGTAATTTGTATAATGGTGTATGGTGTAATAGTCATATTGGTGTATGGTGTAATTTGTATAATGGTGTATGGTGTAATAGTCTTATTGGTGTATGGTGTAATAGTTATATTGGTGTATGGTGTCATTTGTATAATGGTGTATGGTTAATAGTCATATTGGTGTATGGTGTAATAATTATATTGGTGTAATAGTCATATTGGTGTATGGTGTAATAGTTATATTGGTGTATTGTGTAATAGTTCTATTGTGTATGGTGTAATAGTTATATTGGTGTAATAGTTATATTGGTGTATGGTGTAATAGTTATATTGGTGTATGGTGTAATAGTCATATTGGTGTATGGTGTAATAGTTATATTGGTGTATGGTGAATAGTTATATTGGTGTAATAGTTATATTGGTGTATGGTGTAATAGTTATATTGGTGTAGGTGTAATAGTTATATTGGTGTATGGTGAATAGTTATATTGGTGTAATAGTTATATTGGTGTATGGTGTAATAGTTATATTGGTGTAATAGTTATATTGGTGTATGGTGTAATAGTTATATTGGTGTAATAGTTATATTGGTGTATGGTGTAATAGTTATATTGGTGTATGGTGTAATAGTTATGTTGGTGTATGGTGTAATAGTTATATTGGTGTAATAGTTATATTGGTGTATGGTGTAATAGTTATATTGGTGTATGGTGTAATAGTTACATTGGTGTATGGGTGTAATAGTTATATTGGTGTAATAGTTATATTGGTGTATGGTGTAATAGTTATATTGGTGTAATAGTTATATTGGTGTATGGTGTAATAGTTATATTGGTGTATGGTGTAATAGTCATATTGGTGTATGGTGTAATAGTTATATTGGTGTATGGTGTAATAGTTATATTGGTGTATGGTGTAATAGTTATATTGGTGTATGGTGTATAGTTATGTTGGGGGGTATGGTGTAATAGTTATATTGGTGTATGGTGTAATAGTTATATTGGTGTATGGTGTATAGTTATGTTGTGTAATAGTTATACTGGTGTATGGTGTAATAGTTATATTGGTGTATGGTGTAATAGTTATATTGGTGTATGGTGTAATAGTTATGTTGGTGTAATAGTTATACTGGTGTATGGTGTATGGTGTAATAGTTATATTGGTGTATGGTGTAATAGTTATGTTGGTGTAATAGTTATACTGGTGTATGGTGTATGGTGTAATAGTTATATTGGTGTATGGTGTATGGTGTAATAGTTATATTGTGTATGGTGTAATAGTTATATTGGTGTAATAGTGTAATAGTTATATTGGTGTATGGTGTAATAGTTATAATTGGTGTATGGTGTATAGTTTATTTGGTGTAATAGTGTAATAGTTATATTGGTGTATGGTGTAATAGTTATATTGGTGTATGGTGTAATAGTTATATTGGTGTATGTGTAATAGGTTATATTGGTGTAAGAGTGTAATAGTTATATTGGTGTATGGTGTAATAGTTATATTGGTGTATGGTGTAATAGTTATATTGGTGTAATAGTTATATTGGTGTATGGTGTAATAGTTATATTGGTGTATGGTGTAATAGTTACAATTGGTGTATGGTGTAATAGTTATATTGGTGTAATAGTTATATTGGTGTATGGTGTAATAGTTTATATTGGTGTAATAGTTAATTGGTGTAGGGTGTAATAGTTATATTGGTGTATGGTGTAATAGTCATATTGGTGTATGGTGTAATAGTTATATTGGTGTATGGTGTAATAGTTATATTGGTGTATGGTGTAATAGTTATAATTGGTGTATGGTGTAATAGTTATGTTGGTGTATGGTGTAATAGTTATATTGGTATATGGTGTAATAGTTATATTGGTGTATGGTGTAATAGTTATGTTGGTGTAATAGTTATACTGGTGTATGGTGTAATAGTTATATTGGTGTATGGTGTAATAGTTATATTGGTGTATGTGTAATAGTTATGTTGGTGTAATAGTTATACTGGTGTAATGGTGTATGGTGTAATAGTTATATTGGTGTATGGTGTAATAGTTTATGTTGGTGTAATAGTTATACTGGTGTATGGTGTATGGTGTAATAGTTATATTGGTGTATGGTGTATGGTGTAATAGTTATATTGGTGTTATGGTGTATAGTTATATTGGTGTAATAGTGGTAATAGTTATATTGGTGTATGGTGTAATAGTTATATTGGTGTATGGTTGTAATAGTTTATATTGGTGTAATAGTGTAATAGTTATATTGGTGTATGGTGTAATAGTTATATTGGTGTATGGTGTAATAGTTATATTGGTGTATGGTGTAATAGTTATATTGGTGTATGGTGTAATAGTTATATTGGTTGTATGGTGTAATAGTTATATTGGTGTATGGTGTAATAGTTATATTGGTGTATGGTGTAATAGCTATATTGGTGTATGGTGTATGGTGTAATAGTTATATTGGTGTATGGTGTAATAGCTATATTGGTGTATGGTGTAATAGCTATATTGGTGTATGGTGTATGGTGTAATAGTTATATTGGTATAGTGTATAGTATATTGGTGTATGGTGTAATAGCTATATTGGTGTATGGTTGTATGGTGGTATAGCTATATTGGTGTATGGTGTATGGTGTAATAGTTATATTGGTATAGTGTAATAGTTATATTGGTATATTATTGATATTATATATATATAGATATGTTTTGTTTTCCTAAAATAAAGATGTACAACTCGTCCACCCTGTCGTCCCTGGAGCTGCCAGCAGAGCTCCGCGGCGACCCCTGAGATCCTCGGCCTGAAACACGTGGGCGGCACCATGGGCAGGACTGTGGCATGGGACAGGTAAGACACACACTATGTCCTCTCAAACACGCATGCAGACACACAACACAGTGGTGTAAAGTACTTCAGTAAAAATACTTTAAAGTACTAAGTAAGGTCGTTTTGGGGAATCTGTACTTTACTATTTATGTTTTTTACAACTTTTACTCCAATACATTTCTTAAGAAAATATTGTAGTTTTCTTTTAACTACATACATATATTTTGTTGACACCCAAAAATACTCGTTAATTTTTGAATAGTAATTACATGTTAATAACACATAGTAATAACATATAATAATAACTCACTGCTCGATGGTAGCCTAGAATGGTAACCACCCCCAACACAGTTAACACACACACCAGTAACACACCATCCCCAACACAGTTAACACACACACCAGTAACACACCATCCCCAACACAGTTAACACACACACCATCCCCAACACAGTTAAAACACACACCATCCCCAACACAGTTACACACACACCATCCCCAACACAGTTAACACACACACCACCCCCAACACAGTTAACACACATACCAGTAACACACCATCCCCAACACAGTTAACACACACACCAGTAGCACACCATCCCCAACACAGTTAACACACACACCATCCCCAACACAGTTAACACACACACCATCCCCAACACAGTTAACACACACACCATCCCCAACACAGTTAACACACACACCCACCCCCAACACAGTTAACACACACACCATCCCCAACACAGTTAACACACATACCAGTAACACACCATCCCCAACACAGTTAACACACACACCATCCCCCAACACAGTTAACACACACACCACCCCCAACACAGTTAACACACACACCATCCCCAACACAGTTAACACACACACCATCCCCCAACACAGTTAACACACACACCATCCCCCAACACAGTTAACACACACACCATCCCCCAACACAGTTAACACACACACCATCCCCCAACACAGTTAACACACACACCACCCAAACACAGTTAACACACACACCACCCCCAACACAGTTAACACACACACCACCCCCAACACGGTTAACACACACACCATCCCCCAACACAGTTAACACACACACCATCCCCCAACACAGTTAACACACACACCATCCCCCAACACAGTTAACACACACACCATCCCCAACACAGTTAACACACACACACCACCCCCAACACAGTTAACACACATACCAGTAACACACCATCCCCAACACAGTTAACACACACACCATCCCCCAACACAGTTAACACACACACCATCCCCCAACACAGTTAACACACACACCATCCCCCAACACAGTTAACACACACACCATCCCCAACACAGTTAACACTCACACCACCCAAACACAGTTAACACACACACCACCCCCAACACAGTTAACACACACACCACCCAAACACAGTTAACACACACACCACCCCCAACACAGTTAACACACACACCATCCCCAACACAGTTAACACACACACCACCCCCAACACAGTTAACACACACACCATCCCCCAACACAGTTAACACACACCATCCCCAACACAGTTAACACACACACCATCCCCAACACAGTTAACACACAACACCATCCCCAAAACAGTTAACAACACACACCATCCCCAACACAGTTAACACACACACCACCCCAACACAGTTAACACACATACCAGTAACATACCATCCCCAACACAGTTAACACACACACCACCCAAACACAGTTAACACACACACCACCCCCAACACAGTTAACACACACACCATCCCCCAACACAGTTAACACACACACCACCCCCAACACAGTTAACACACACACCATCCCAACACAGTTAACACACACACCATCCCCCAACACAGTTAACACACACACCATCCCCCAACACAGTTAACACACACACCATCCCCCAACACAGTTAACACACACACCATCCCCCAACACAGTTACACACACACCACCCAAACACAGTTAACACACACACCACCCCCAACACAGTTAACACACACACCACCCCCAACACGGTTAACACACACACCATCCCCCAACACAGTTAACACACACACCATCCCCAACACAGTTAACCACACACACCATCCCCCAACACAGTTAACACACACACCATCCCCCAACACAGTTAACACACACACACCACCCCCAACACAGTTAACACACATACCAGTAACACACCATCCCCAACACAGTTTAACACACACACCATCCCCCAACACAGTTAACACACACACCATCCCCCAAACACAGTTAACACACACACCATCCCCCAACACAGTTAACACACACACCATCCCCAACACAGTTAACACTCACACCACCCAAACACAGTTAACACACACACCACCCCCAACACAGTTAACACACACCCACCCAAACACAGTTAACACACACACCACCCCCAACACAGTAACACACACACCATCCCCAACACAGTAACACACACACCACCCCCAACACAGTTAACACACACACCATCCCCCAACACAGTTTAACACACACCATCCCAACACAGTTAACACACACACCATCCCCAACACAGTTAACACACACACCATCCCCAAAACAGTTAACACACACACCATCCCCAACACAGTTAACACACACACCACCCCCAACACAGTTAACACACATACCAGTAACATACCATCCCCAACACAGTTAACACACACACCACCCAAACACAGTTAACACACACACCACCCCCAACACAGTTAACACACCACACCATCCCCAACCACAGTTACACACACACCACCCCCAACACAGTTAACACACACACCATCCCCCAACACAGTTAACACACACCATCCCCAACACAGTTAACACACACACCATCCCCAACACAGTTAACACACACACCATCCCCAACACAGTTAACACACACACCATCCCCAACACAGTTAACACACACACCATCCCCAACACGGTTAACACACACACCATCCCCAACACAGTTAACACACACACCATCCCCAACACAGTTAACACACACACCATCCCCCAACACAGTTAACACACACACCATCCCCAACACAGTTAACACACACACCATCCCCCAACACAGTTAACACACACACCATCCCCCAACACAGTTAACACACACACCATCCCCAACACAGTTAACACACACACCATCCCCAACACAGTTAACACACACACCACCCCCAACACAGTTAACACACACACCATCCCCAACACAGTTAACACACACACCATCCCCATCACAGTTAACACACACTACATCCCCAACACAGTTAACACACACACCATCCCCCAACACAGTTAACACACACACCATCCCCAACACAGTTAACACACACACCATCCCCAACACAGTTAACACACACACCATCCCCAACACAGTTAACACACACACCATCCCCAACACAGTTAACACACACACCATCCCCAACACAGTTAACACACACACCATCCCCAACACAGTTAACACACACACCATCCCCAACACAGTTAACACACACACCATCCCCCAACACAGTTAACACACACACCATCCCCCAACACAGTTAACACACACCATCCCCAACACAGTTAACACACACCATCCCCAACACAGTTAACACACACACCATCCCCAACACAGTTAACACACACACCATCCCCAACACAGTTAACACACACACCATCCCCAACACAGTTAACACACACCATCCCCCAACACAGTTAACACACACACCATCCCCAACACAGTTAACACACACACCACCCCCAACACAGTTAACACACACACCGCCCCCCAACACAGTTAACACACACACCACCCCCCAACACAGTTAACACACACACCACCCCCAACACAGTTAACACACACACCATCCCCCAACACAGTTAACACACACACCATCCCCAACACAGTTAACACACACACCATCCCCAACACAGTTAACACACACACCATCCCCCAACACAGTTAACACACACACCATCCCCCAACACAGTTAACACACACACCATCCCCCAACACAGTTAACACACACACCACCCCCAACACAGTTAACACACACACCATCCCCAACACAGTTAACACACATACCAGTAACACACCATCCCCAACACAGTTAACACACACACCATCCCCAACACAGTTAACACACACACCACCCCCAACACAGTTAACACACACACCATCCCCAACACAGTTAACACACACACCATCCCCAACACAGTTAACACACACCATCCCCAACACAGTTAACACACACACCATCCCCAACACAGTTAACACACACCATCCCCAACACAGTTAACACACACACCATCCCCCAACACAGTTAACACACACACCATCCCCCAACACAGTTAACACACACACCATCCCCAACACAGTTAACACACACACCATCCCCAACACAGTTAACACACACACCATCCCAACACAGTTAACACACACACCATCCCCAACACAGTTAAAAACACACACCATCCCCAACACAGTTAACAACACACCACCATCCCCAACACAGTTAACAACACACCCACCCCCAACACAGTTAACACACACACCATCCCCCAACACAGTGTAACACACACACCAGTATCACACCATCCCACAACACAGTTAACACACCACACCATCCCCCAACACAGTTAACACACACACCATCACCCAACACAGTTAACACCACACCAATCCCAACACAGTTAACACAACACACACCATCCCCCAACACAGTTAACACACACACCATCCCCCAACACAGGTTAACACACACACCATCCCCCACACAGTTAACACACACACACCATCCCCCAACACAGTTAACACACACACCATCCCCACACAGTTAACACACACAACCATCCCCAACACAGTTAACACACACACCATCCCCAACACAGTTAACACACACACCATCCCAACACAGTTAAACACACATGACACACCATCCCCCAACACAGTAACACACACACCATACCCCCAACACAGTTAACACACACACCATCCCCCAACACAGTTAACACACACACCATCCCCAACACAGTTAAAACACACACCCTCCCCAACACAGTTAACCCACACACCATCTCCCCCCTCCCCAACACAGTTAACACACACACCATCCCCCAACACAGTTAAACCACACACACCATCCCCACACAGTTAACACACACACCTCCCCAACACAGGTAACACACACACCATCCCCCAACACAGTTAACACACACACAGACACAAACACCATCCCAACACCAGTTAACACACAAACCATCCCAAACACAGTTAACACACACACCATCCCCCAACACAGTTTAACACACACACCATCCCCAACACAGTTAACACACACAACCACCCCAACACGGGTAACACACACACCATCCCCCAACACAGTTAACACACACACCATCCCAACACAGTTAACACACACACATCCCCAAAACAGTTAACACACACACACCACCCCCAACACAGTTAACACACACACCACCCCCAACACAGTTAACACACACACCATCCCCAACACAGTTAACACACACCACCATCCCCAACACAGTTAACACACACACCACCCCCCAACACAGTTAACACACACACATCCCAACACAGTAACACACACACCATCCCCAACACAGGTTAACACACACACCACCCCCAACACAGTAACACAACACCATCCCCCAACACAGTTAACACACACACCATCCCCCAACACAGTTAACACACACACCATCCCCAACACAGTTAACACACACACACCATCCCCCAACACAGTTAACACACACACCTCCCCAACACAGTAACACACACACCATCCCCAACACAGTAACACACACACCACCCCCCAACACAGTTAACACACATCACCATCCCCAACACAGTAACACACACACCATCCCCAACACAGTTAACACACACCACCATCCCCAACACAGTTAACACACACACCATCCCCCAACACAGTTAACACACACACCATCCCAACCACAGTTAACACACACCATCCCCAACAACAGTTAACACCACACACCATCCCCCCAACACAGTTAACACACACACCCATCCCCCAAACACAGTTAACACACACACCATCCCCAACACAGTTAACACACACACCATCCCCAACACAGTTAACACACACACCACCCCCAACACAGTTAACACACACACCATCCCCCAACACAGTTAACACACACACCATCCCCAACACAGTTAACAACACACACCATCCCCCAACACAGTTAACAACACACCATCCCCAACACAGTTTAACACACACACCACCCCCAACACAGTTAACACACCACACCATCCCCCAACACAGTTAACACACACACCATCCCCAAACACAGTTAACACACACACCATCCCAACACAGTTAACACACACACCATCCCCAACACAGTTAACACACACCCATCCCCCAACACAGTTAAACACACACACCATCCCCCCAACACAGTTAACACACACACCATCCCCAACACAGTTAACACACACACCATCCCCAACACAGTTAACACACACACCATCCCCAACACAGTTAACACACCACACCATCCCCAACACAGTTAACACACACACCATCCCCAACACAGTTTAACACACACCATCCCCAACACAGTTAACACACACCATCCCCAACACAGTTAACACACACACCCATTCCCAACACAGTTAACACACACACCATCCCCAACACAGTTAACACACACACCATCCCCCAACACAGTTAACACACACACCATCCCCAACACAGTTAACACACACACCACCCCCAACACAGTTAACACACACACCACCCCAACACAGTTAACACACACACCATCCCCAACACAGTTAACACACACACCATCCCCAACACAGTTAACACCAGACACCATCCCCCAACACAGTTAACACACACACCATCCCCAACACAGTTAACACACACACCATCCCCAACACAGTTAACACCACACACCATCCCCAACACAGTTAACACACACACCATCCCCAACACAGTAACCACCAACACACCATCCCCAACACAGTTAACACACACACCATCCCCCACACAGTTAACACACACACCATCCCCAAAAACATTAACACACACCATCCCCAGACACATTAACACACACCACCATCCCCCAACACAGTTAAACACACAACCATCCCCAACACAGTTAACACACAGTTATTTATATGAACTGCTATGTGGTTTATTAAAGCGTCGACAGAGATGGGTACCCACCACGGCTGTCATCATACAGTGGTCAGAGATCTGGCCACAGCACCTCCGCTACCCTGGGCCACCTGGGGGGACGACTCGGCATCCCCACACAGGTAGGATACACACTGTCATATATATACACACACACACACAGGTAACACACTGTCATATATATACACACACACACACACACAGGTAACACACTGTCATATATATACACACACACACACAGGTAACACACTGTCATA
Source organism: Oncorhynchus kisutch (assembly GCF_002021735.2). Taxonomy (NCBI): domain Eukaryota; kingdom Metazoa; phylum Chordata; class Actinopteri; order Salmoniformes; family Salmonidae; genus Oncorhynchus; species Oncorhynchus kisutch. Next base: position 42,681,559 of record NC_034198.2, on the reverse strand, counting down.
TACATACACACACAGGTAACACACTGTCACACACACACACACACACACAACAACACACGGGTAACACACTGTCGCACACACACACACACACACACACACACACGGGTAACACACTGTCGCACACACACACACACACACACACACACACACACACACACACACACACACAGGTAACACACTCTCTCACACACACAGGCAGTGGAGAACTGTGACAATAGGACCTAGGCCTTCAGAGGGAACAAAGATCTTCCAATACATTGTATCAAAGGCAAACAAAAATATCATAAAAGGAAGAGAACATAGCGTCACTTAATGTGATGTCTTCTGTACGTTATGAATGAACCGTCTGCAGCACCCGGCCTCACCCTACTACAATCAGATTAAGCCCCACCCACTTCAACATATATCAATGAATTGGCGCGGGCACTAGAACAGTCTGCAGCACCCGGCCTCACCCTACTACAATCAGATTAAGCCCCACCCACTTCAACATATATCAATGAATTGGCGAGGGCACTAGAACAGTCTGCAGCACCCGGCCTCACCCTACTACAATCAGATTAAGCCCCACCCACTTCAACGTATATAAATGAATTGGCGAGGGCACTAGAACAGTCTGCAGCACCCGGCCTCACCCTACTACAATCAGATTAAGCCCCACCCACTTCAACGTATATAAATGAATTGGCGCGGGCACTAGAACAGTCTGCAGCACCCGGCCTCACCCTACTACAATCAGATTAAGCCCCACCCACTTCAACGTATATAAATGAATTGGCGCGGGCACTAGAACAGTCTGCAGCACCCGGCCTCACCCTACTAGAATCAGATTAAGCCCCACCCACTTCAACATATATCAATGAATTGGCGCGGGCACTAGAACAGTCTGCAGCACCCGGCCTCACCCTACTAGAATCAGATTAAGCCCCACCCACTTCAACGTATATAAATGAATTGGCGAGGGCACTAGAACAGTCTGCAGCACCCGGCCTCACCCTACTACAATCAGATTAAGCCCCACCCACTTCAACGTATATAAATGAATTGGCGAGGGCACTAGAACAGTCTGCAGCACCCAGCCTCACCCTACTACAATCAGATTAAGCCCCACCCACTTCAACGTATATAAATGAATTGGCGAGGGCACTAGAACAGTCTGCAGCACCCGGCCTCACCCTACTACAATCAAATTAAGCCCCACCCACTTCAACATATATCAATGAATTGGCGCGGGCACTAGAACAGTCTGCAGCACCCGGCCTCACCCTACTACAATCAGATTAAGCCCCACCCACTTCAACATATATCAATGAATGGGTGAGGGCACTAGAACAGTCTGCAGCACCCAACCTCACCCTACTAGAATATGAAGTCAAATATCTGCTGTTTGCTGATGATCTGGTGCTTCTGTCCCCAACCAAGGAGGGCCTACAGCAGCACTTAGATCTTATGCACAGATTCTGTCAGACCTGGGCCCTGACAGTAAATCTCAGTAAGACCAAAATAATGGTGTTCCAAACAAGGTCCAGTTGCCAGGACAACAAATACAAATTCCATCTAGACACTGTTGCCCTAGAGCACTGGGCAAACTAGAATGCTATTTGGCCCTAAACAGAGAGTACACAGTGGCAGAATACCTGACCACTGTGACTGACCCAAATTTAAGGAAAGCTTTGACTATGTACAGACTCAGTGAGCATAGCCTTGCTATTGAGAAAGGCCCCCGTAGGCAGACATGGCTCTCAAGAGAAGACAGGCTGTGTGCACACTGCCCACAAAAGGAGGTGGAAACTGAGCTGCACTTCCTAATCTCCTGCCCAATGTATGACCATATTAGAGAGACATATTTCCCTCAGATTACACAGATCCCCAAAGAATTCGAAAAAAAAAACAATTTTGATAAACTCCCATATCTACTGGGTGAAATTCCACAGTGTGACATCACAGCAGCAAGATCTGTGACCTGTTGCCACGAGAAAAGGGCAACCAGTGAAGAACAAACACCATTGTAAATACAACCCATATTTATGCTTATTTATTTCCCTCGTGTTCTTTAACCAGTTGTACATTGTTAAAACACTGTATATATATAATATGACATTTGTAATGTCTTTATTGTTTTGAAACTTCTGTATGTGTTAATTTTTATTGTTTATTTCACTTTTGTATATTATCTACCTCACTTGCTTTGGCAGTGTTAACACATGTTTCCCATGCCAATAAAGCCCCTTGAATTGAATTGAATTGAATGAATCAAACAGGCCTGGCCGCTCTTCGGGCTACTACACACACAGAGAGACAGAACCGGCACGCTAACTTTCAGAGGGAAAACTACTGTTGCATTCCACTGTCATACACACACCTAATGGGTCATACACACACTGATACACAAGTAACACACTTATGTACACATCACTAATTAACCACACACACACACACACACACACAAACATATTATAAACAATGCCCCAATAACTAATTATCCCTCTCT